>NC_056444.1:1155000-1205000 GCF_018296145.1 Oncorhynchus tshawytscha | reverse complement strand
TTCCCATGATTAAAGTGGCTGGAGTAGAGTCAGTGTCATTGACAGTGTGTTGGCAGTAGCCACTCAATGTTAGTGGTGGCTGTTTAACAGTCTGATGGCCTTGAGATAGAAGCTGTTTTTCAGTCTCTCGGTCCCAGCTTTGATGCACCTGTACTGACCTCGCCTTCTGGATGGCAGCGGGGTGAACAGGCAGTGGCTCGGGTGGTTGATGTCCTTGATGATCTTTATGGCCTTCCTGTAGCATCGGGTGGTGTAGGTGTCCTGGAGGGCAGGTAGTTTGCCCCCGGTGATGCGTTGTGCAGACCTCACTACCCTCTGGAGAGCCTTACGGTTGAGGGCGGTGCAGTTGCCATACCAGGCGGTGATACAGCCCGCCAGGATGCTCTCGATTGTGCATCTGTAGAAGTTTGTGAGTGCTTTTGGTGACAAGCCGAATTTCTTCAGCCTCCTGAGGTTGAAGAGGCGCTGCTGCGCCTTCCTCACGATGCTGTCTGTGTGAGTGGACCAATTCAGTTTGTCTGTGATGTGTATGCCGAGGAACTTAAAACTTGCTACCCTCTCCACTACTGTTCCATCGATGTGGATGGGGGTGTTCCCTCTGCTGTTTCCTGAAGTCCACAATCATCTCCTTAGTTTTGTTGACGTTGAGTGTGAGGTTATTTTCCTGACACCACACTCCGAGGGCCCTCACCTCCTCCCTGTAGGCCGTCTCGTCGTTGTTGGTAATCAAGCCTACCACTGTTGTGTCGTCCGCAAACTTGATGATTGAGTTGGAGGCGTGCATGGCCACGCAGTCGTGGGTGAACAGGGAGTACAGGAGAGGGCTCAGAACGCACCCTTGTGGGGCCCCAGTGTTGAGGATCAGCGGGGAGGAGATGTTGTTGCCTACCCTCACCACCTGGGGGCGGCCCGTCAGGAAGTCCAGTACCCAGTTGCACAGGGCGGGGTCGAGACCCAGGGTCTCGAGCTTGATGACGAGCTTGGAGGGTACTATGGTGTTGAATGCCGAGCTGTAGTCGATGAACAGCATTCTCACATAGGTATTCCTCTTGTCCAGATGGGTTAGGCAGTGTGCAGTGTGGTTGAGATTGCATCGTCTGTGGACCTATTTGGGCGGTAAGCAAATTGGAGTGGGTCAAGGGTGTCAGGTAGGGTGGAGGTGATATGGTCCTTGACTAGTCTCTCAAAGCACTTCATGATGACGGATGTGAGTGCTACGGGGCGGTAGTCGTTTAGCTCAGTTACCTTAGCTTTCTTGGGAACAGGAACAATGGTGGCCCTCTTGAAGCATGTGGGAACAGCAGACTGGGATTGATTGAATATGTCCGTAAACACACCGGCCAGCTGGTCTGCGCATGCTCTGAGGGCGCGGCTGGGGATGCCGTCTGGGCCTGCAGCCTTGCGAGGGTTAACACGTTTAAATGTCTTACTCACTTCGGCTGCAGTGAAGGAGAGACCGCATGTTTCCGTTGCAGGCCGTGTCAGTGGCACTGTATTGTCCTCAAAGCGGGCAAAAAAGTTATTTAGGATAACCTTCCAGAAGGACAACCATCTCTGCAGCACTACACCAATCAGGCCTTTATGGTAGAGTGGCCAGACAAAAGTCACTCCTCAGTAAAAACACATGACAGCCCGCTAGGAATTTACCAAAAGGCAGCTAAAGACTCTCAGACAATGAGAAACAAGATTCTCTGGTCTGATGAAACCAAGATTTAACTCTGGTCTGAATGCCAAGCTTTACGTCTGAGGAAATCTGGCACCATCCCTACGGTGAAGCATGGTGGTGGCAGCATCATGCTGTGGGGATGTTTTTCAGCGGCAGGGACTAGGAGACTAGTCAGGATCAAGGGAAAGATGAACGAAGCAAAGTACAGAGATCCTTGATGAAAACCTGGACCTCAGACTGGGGCGAAGGTTCACCTTCCAACAGGACGACGACCCTAAGCACACAGCCAGGTCAACGCAGGAGTGGCTTTGGGACAAGTCACTGAATGTCCTTGTTGCCCAGCCAGAGCCTAGACTTGAACATGATTTAACATCTCTGGAGAGACCTGAAAATAGCTGTGCAGCAACGCTCCCCATCCAACCTGACAGCGCTTCAGAGGATCTGCAGAGAAGAATGGGAGAAACTCCCCAAATACAGGTGTGCCAAGCTTGTAGCATCATACCCAAGAAGACTCAAGGCTGTAATCTCTGCCAAAGTACTGAGTAAAGGGTCTGAATACTTATGTAAATGTGATATTTCAGTTTTTATTTGTAATAAATTAGCACAACATTTTTTTACTTCATCATTATGGGGTATTGTGTATAGGTTGATGAGGGAAAAAAACTATTTTAATCAATTTTAGAATAAGGCTATAAATGTAACAAAGTGTGGAAAAAGTCAAGGGGTCTGAATATTTTCCTGAAGGCAATGTATGTGATCCCTCCCTCTCTCCTTTCTCCCCCCATCTCCCTCCCTCTCTCCTTTCTCCCTCCCTCTCTCCTTTCTCCCCCATCTCCCTCCCTCTCTCCCCCATCTCCCTCCCTCTCTCCTTTCTCCCCCATCTCCCTCCCTCTCTCCCCCATCTCCCTCCCTCTCTCCTTTCTCCCCCATCTCCCTCTCTCCTTTCTCCCCATCTCCCTCCCTCTCTCCTTTCTCCCCCATCTCCCTCCCTCTCTCCTTTCTCCCCCATCTCCCTCCCTCTCTCCTTTCTCCCCCATCTCCCTCCCTCTCTCCTTTCTCCCCCATCTCCCTCCATCTCTCCCCCATCTCCCTCCCTCTCTCCTTTCTCTCCCCCATCTCCCCCATCTCCCTCCCTCTCTCCTTTCTCCCCCATCTCCCTCCCTCTCTCCTTTCTCCCCCATCTCCCTCCCCCTCCTTTCTCCCCCATCTCCCTCCCTCTCTCCCTCCCCCATCTCCCTCCATCTCTCCCCCATCTCCCTCCCTCTCTCCTTTCTCCCCCATCTCCCTCCCTTTCTCCCCCATCTCCCTCCCTCTCTCCTTTCTCCCCCATCTCCCTCCCTCTCTCCTTTCTCCCCCATCTCCCTCCATCTCTCCCCCTCTCTCCTTTCTCCCCCATCTCCCTCCCTCTCTCCTTTCTCCCCCATCTCCCTCCATCTCTCCCCCATCCCTCCCTCTCCTTTCTCCCTCCATCTCTCCCCCATCTCCCTCCCTCTCTCCTTTCTCCCCCATCTCCCTCCCTTTCTCCCCCATCTCCCTTCCCTCTCCTTTCTCTCCCCCATCTCCCTCCTCCTCCTTTCTCCCCCATCTCCCTCCATCTCTCCCCCATCTCCCTCCCTCCTCTTTCTCCCCCATCTCCCTCCCCCATCTCCCTCCCCTCTCCTTTCTCCCCCATCTCCCTCCCCTCTCCTTTCTCCCCATCTCCCTCCATCTCTCCCCCCCATCTCCCTCCCTCTCTCCTTTCTCCCCCCCTCCCCATCTCCCTCCCTCCCTCCCCCATCTCCCTTCTCTCCCCCCATCTCCCTCCCTCTCCCTTCTCTCCCCCATCTCCATCTCCCCCCTCTCTCCTTTCTCCCCCATCTCCCTCCCTTTCTCCCCCATCTCCCTCCCTTCTCCTTTCTCCCCCATCTCCCTCTCTCTCCCCCATCTCCCTCCATCTCTCCCCCATCTCCCTCCTTTCTCCCCCATCTCCCTCCCTCTCCCCCTCCCTCCCTCCCCCATCTCCCTCCATCTCTCCCCCATCTCCCTCCCTCTCTCCTTTCTCCCCCATCTCCCTCCATCTCTCCCCATCTCCCTCCCTCTCTCCTTTCTCCCCCATCTCCCTCCCTTTCTCCCCCATCTCTCCCCCTCTCCTCTCTCCTTTTTCCCCCTCTCCCTCCTTTCTCCCCCATCCCTCCCTCTCTCCTTTCTCCCCCATCTCTCCCTCTCTCTCCCCCATCTCCCTCCCCTCCTCCCCCATCTCCTCTCTCCTTTCTCCCCCATCTCTCCCCCCTCCCTCTCTCCTTTCTCCCCCCATCTCCCTCCCATCTCCCTCCTTTCTCCCTCCTTCTCTCCCCCATCTCCCCCCTCTCTCCTTTCTCCCCCATCTCCCTCCCTCTCTCCTTTCCCCCATCTCCCTCCCTCTCTCCTTTCTCCCCCATCTCCCTCCCTCTCTCCCTCCCCCATCTCCCTCCCTCTCTCCTTTCTCCCCCATCTCCCTCCTCTCTCCTTTCTCCCCCATCTCCCTCCCTCTCTCCTTTCTCCCCCATCCTCCCTCTCCCTCTCTCCTTTCTCCCCCATCTCCCCCTCTCTCCTTTCTCCCCCTCCCCATCTCCCTCCCCTCTCTCCTTTCTCCCCCATCTCCCTCCTCTCTCCCCCTTTCCTCCTTTCTCCCCCATCTCCCTCCCTCTCTCCTTTCTCCCCATCTCCCCCATCTCCCTCCCCCATCTCCCTCCATCTCTCCTTTCTCCCCCATCTCCCTCCCTCCCTTTTTCTCCCCCATCTCCCTCTCTAGTTAACTCACGTTGTCGTAGTGTTTTTTAACGATGGGTTCGTAAAAGCCGATGGCTTCCTTGTACTTGTTCTCCTGCATGAAGAGAACGTGAGCCACGTTGAGCTTCCAGGTGTCGTGTTCGTTGCAGAACTCCACCGACTTACGGAAGATCTTCTCAACCATCTGGTAGTTCTCCCTGTTCCAGTAGATCTTAGCCTGGGCCATCAGAACTGGGATGTACCTACAGGACAGGACAACAGTTATATACCAGTTATATACCAGTAGATCTTAGCCTGGGCCATCAGAACTGGGATGTACCTACAGGACAACAGTTATATACCAGTAGATCTTAGCCTGGGTTATCAGCACTGGGATGTACCTACAGGACAGGACAACAGTTATATACCAGTAGATCTTAGCCTGGGTTATCAGCACAGAGATGTACCTACAGGACAGGACAACAGTTATATACCAGTAGATCTTAGCCTGGGCCATCAGAACTGGGATGTACCTACAGGACAGGACAACAGTTATATACCAGTAGATCTTAGCCTGGGTTATCAGAACTGGGATGTACCTACAGGACAACAGTTATATACCAGTAGATCTTAGTCTGGGTTATCAGCACAGAGATGTACCTACAGGACAGGACAACAGTTATATACCAGTAGATCTTAGTCTGGGTTATCAGAGCTGGGATGTACCTACAGGACAGGACAACAGTTATATACCAGTAGATCTTAGCCCAGGTTATCAGCACTGGGATGTACCTATAGGACAGGACAACAGTTATATACCAGTATATCTTAGCCTGGGAATCAGCACTGGGATGTGGGGTGTTATTTTTTATTCTTTATTTCTGGAGAAACCTAACTTGATTATTTAGCAGACATCACTTACTTATGTCTTGATGAGAACGATGTCCATTTCGTCTGTTCTCTTTGGTCGCAATGTCTTTTTTTTTTTTTTTTAGATAAACACCTCGTTTTTGAATGGTAACTGTGTTAAAGGGTGGAGTTTTGGGCGGGGTGAGGAAAGGTCTGACTTTCAGGTTACAATCGGCTATAAGTATACAGCAGAATGCCGATGGTCCTCACTTTGATTATGCTGTAATAACATACTGCAGCACCAGGACCAGGATCTCTATTCATTTAAGACATTTACAGTACATCTCTATTCATTTAAGACATTTACAGTACATCTCTATTCATTTAAGACATTTACAGTACATCTCTATTCATTTAAGACATTTACAGTACATCTCTATTCATTTAAGACATTTACAGTACATCTCTATTCATTTAAGACATTTACAGTACATCTCTATTCATTTAAGACATTTACAGTAGACCTCTATTCATTTAAGACATTTACAGTACATCTCTATTCATTTAAGACATTTACAGTACATCTCTATTCATTTAAGACATTTACAGTACATCTCTATTCATTTAAGACATTTACAGTACATCTCTATTCATTTAAGACATTTACATTACATCTCTATTCATTTAAGACATTTACAGTACATCTCTATTCATTTAAGACATTTACAGACATTCTATTCATTTAAGACATTTAAAATCTCTATTCATTTAAGAATTTACAGTACATCTTATTGATTTAAGACATTCACAGTACATCTCTATTCATTTAAGACATTTACAGTACATCTCTATTTTTAAGATTCTCTATTCATTTAAGACATTTAGAGGCAACATTAAACATATGATCAGGTAGTTCAATGCCATTCACAAACAATATAATCAGATGCCTGTTTTACACAGATTTAAGACATGATTTACAGTAGGCATCTACTATTAAAGCCCAGGAAAATGATCAGGTACAGTAGGCATCAATACTGTAAAGCCCAGGAAAATGCAGTACATTAGGGCAATACTGTAAAGCCCAGAAAATGATCAGGAAAATCTACTGGAAGCCCAGGAAAATGATCAGGTACTGGCGACAAGACTTAAAGTGAAAATGATCAGGACATTGCCATTCAAAAAAATAATCAGATGCCTGTTTTACACTGTAAAGCCCAGGAAAATGATCAGGTACAGTAGACGGCAACACTGTAAAGCCCAGGAATATGATCAGGTACAGTAGGCTACAATACTGTAAAGCCCAGGAAAATGATCAGGTACAGTAGGCGACAATACTGTAAAGCCCAGGAAAATGATCAGGTACAGTAGGCTACAATACTGTAAAGCCCAGGAATATGATCAGGTACAGTAGGCGACAATACTGTAAAGCCCAGGAAAATGATCAGGTACAGTAGGCTACAATACTGTGAAGCCCAGGAAAATGATCAGGTACAGTAGGCTACAATACTGTAAAGCCCAGGAAAATGATCAGTACAGTAGGCTATAATACTGTAAAGCCCAGGAAAATGATCAGGTACAGTAGGCTACAATACTGTGAAGCCCAGGAAAATGATCAGTACAGTAGGCTACAATACTGTGAAGCCCAGGAAAATGATCAGTACAGTAGGCTACAATACTGTAAAGCCCAGGAAAATGATCAGTACAGTAGGCTACAATACTGTAAAGCCCAGGAAAATGATCAGTACAGTAGGCTACAATACTGTAAAGCTCAGGAAAATGATCGACTCACTGATAAATAAATAAAATAAAAATTAATTACTTAAAAATCACACAATGTAATTTGCTGGATTTTTGATTCCGTCTCTCACAGTTGAAGTGTACCTATGATAAAAATTACAGACCTCTACATGCTTTGTAAGTAGGACAACCTGCAAAATCGGCAGTGTATCAAATACTTGTTCTCCCCACTGTATATATAAACTGGAGTGGACTCATGGAAAGGCTCAGTAAGACATGTTATATATATATATATAACCACTATAGCAGTAGATGTTAGCCTGGGGGAAAGGCTCAGTAAAGACATGTTATATATATAACCACTATAGCAGTAGATGTTAGCCTGGGGGAAAGGCTCAGTAAAGACATGTTACATATATAACCACTATAGCAGTAGATGTTAGCCTGGGGGAAAGGCTCAGTAAAGACATGTTATATATATAACCACTATAGCAGTAGATGTTAGCCTGGGGGAAAGGCTCAGTAAAGACATGTTATATATATAACCACTATAGCAGTAGATGTTAGCCTGGGGGAAAGGCTCAGTAAAGACATGTTATATATATAACCACTATAGCAGTAGATGTTAGCCTGGGGGAAAGGCTCAGTAAAGACATGTTATATATATAACCACTATAGCAGTAGATGTTAGCCTGGGGAAAGGCTCAGTAAAGACATGTTATATATATAACCACTATAGCAGTAGATGTTAGCCTGGGGGAAAGGCTCAGTAAAGACATGTTATATATATAACCACTATAGCAGTAGATGTTAGCCTGGGGGAAAGGCTCAGTAAAGACATGTTATATATATAACCACTATAGCAGTAGATGTTAGCCTGGGGGAAAGGCTCAGTAAGACATGTTATATATATATATAACCACTGGGGGAATCACCAATACGGAAGAAGAGGAGATACACCATTCAGACAACCAGACAGGGAGAAGGTCCAGACCAGCCACCAATCAGACAGGGAGAAGGTCCAGACCAGCCACCAACCAGACAGGGAGAAGGTCCAGACCAGCCACCAACCAGACAGGGAGAAGGTCCAGACCAGCCACCAACCAGACAGGGAGAAGGTCCAGACCAGCCACCAACCAGACAGGGAGAAGGTCCAGACCAGCCACCAACCAGACAGGGAGAAGGTCCAGACCAGCCACCAATCAGGAAGGGAGAAGGTCCAGACCAGCCACCAATCAGTAAGGGAGAAGGTCCAGACCAGCCACCAATCAGGAAGGGAGAAGGTCCAGACCAGCCACCAATCAGGAAGGAGAAGGTCCAGACCAGCCACCAATCAGAAGGGAGAAGGTCCAGACCAGCCACCAATCAGGAAGGGAGAAGGTCCAGACCAGCCACCAATCAGACAGGGAGAAGGTCCAGACCAGCCACCAATCAGGAAGGGAGAAGGTCCAGACCAGCCACCAATCAGGAAGGGAGAAGGTCCAGACCAGCCACCAATCAGGAAGGGAGAAGGTCCAGACCAGCCACCAATCAGGAAGGGAGAAGGTCCAGACCAGCCACCAATCAGAAGGGAGAAGGTCCAGACCAGCCACCAATCAGACAGGGAGAAGGTCCAGACCAGCCACCAATCAGACAGGGAGAAGGTCCAGACCAGTCCAGACCACCACCAATCAGACAGGGAGAAGGTCCAGACCAGCCACCAATCAGACAGGGAGAAGGTCCAGACCAGCCACCAATCAGACAGGGAGAAGGTCCAGACCAGCCACCAATCAGACAGGGAGAAGGTCCAGACCAGCCACCAATCAGGAAGGGAGAAGGTCCAGACCAGCCACCAATCAGGAAGGGAGAAGGTCCAGACCAGCCACCAATCAGGAAGGGAGAATGTCCAGACCAGCCACCAATCAGGAGAGAGAATGTCCAGACCAGCCACCAATCAGACAGGGAGAAGGTCCAGACCAGCCACCAATCAGACAGGTAGAAGATCCAGACCAGCCACCAATCAGGGAAGAATAAGGGACCAAAGTGACCAACCAGCAGAGTAGGTGAGGTAAGTCACCAATCAGGGAAGAGAAAGGTGAGACAAGCTACCAATCACACAGGAGAATACTCAGTAGGGGCGGGGTCTACTCACTTCTCCACCATGTCATCGTAGTCCTGGAGGGTTTTCTTCAAGGCTTCGTTGTCCCGGGCTAGTCTGGCTTCCTGTATCTTAGAGACAAAGATTACACACAGGTCACGGGCTAGCCTGGCTTCCTGTATCTTAGAGACAAAGATTACACACAGGTCACGGGCTAGCCTGGCTTCCTGTATCTTAGAGACAAAGATTACACACAGGTCACGGGCTAGCCTGGCTTCCTGTATCTTAGAGACAAAGATTACACACAGGTCACGGACTAGCCTGGCTTCCTGTACCTTAGAGACAGATTACACACAGGTCACGGACTAGCCTGGCTTCCTGCACCTTAGAGACAGATTACACACAGGTCACGGGCTAGCCTGGCTTCCTGTACCTTAGAGACAGATTACACACAGGTCACGGGACTAGCCTGGCTTCCTGTATCTTAGAGACAGATTACACACAGGTCACGGGATAGCCTGGCTTCCTGTATCTTAGAGACAGATTACACACAGGTCACGGGATAGCCTGGCTTCCTGTATTAGAGACAGATTACACACAGGTCACGGACTAGCCTGGCTTCCTGCACCTTAGAGACAGATTACACACAGGTCACGGGCTAGCCTGGCTTCCTGCACCTTAGAGACAGACTACACACAGGTCACGGACTAGCCTGGCTTCCTGCACCTTAGAGACAGACTACACACAGGTCACGGACTAGCCTGGCTTCCTGCACCTTAGAGACAGACTACACACAGGTCACGGACTAGCCTGGCTTCCTGCACCTTAGAGACAGACTACACACAGGTCACGGGCTAGCCTGGCTTCCTGCACCTTAGAGACAGATTACACACAGGTCACGGGCTAGCCTGGCTTCCTGCACCTTAGAGACAGACTACACACAGGTCACGGGCTAGCCTGGCTTCCTGCACCTTAGAGACAGATTACACACAGGTCACGGGCTAGCCTGGCTTCCTGCACCTTAGAGACAGATTACACACAGGTCACGGGATAGCCTGGCTTCCTGTATCTTAGAGACAGATTACACACAGGTCACGGACTAGCCTGGCTTCCTGTACCTTAGAGACAGATTACACACAGGTCACGGGCTAGTCTGGCTTCCTGCACCTTAGAGACAGACTACACACAGGTCACGGACTAGCCTGGCTTCCTGCACCTTAGAGACAGACTACACACAGGTCACGGCTAGCCTGGCTTCCTGCACCTTAGAGACAGACTACACACAGGTCACAGGAGCCTGGCTTCCTGCACCTTAGAGACAGACTACACACAGGTCACGGACTAGCCTGGCTTCCTGCACCTTAGAGACAGACTACACACAGGTCACGGGCTAGCCTGGCTTCCTGCACCTTAGAGACAGATTACACACAGGTCACGGGCTAGCCTGGCTTCCTGCACCTTAGAGACAGACTACACACAGGTCACGGGCTAGCCTGGCTTCCTGCACCTTAGAGACAGACTACACACAGGTCACGGGCTAGCCTGGCTTCCTGTATCTTAGAGACAGACTACACACAGGTCAGGACTAGCCTGGCTTCCTGCACCTTAGAGACAGATTACACACAGGTCACGGGCTAGCCTGGCTTCCTGCACCTTAGAGACAGATTACACACAGGTCACGGGCTAGCCTGGCTTCCTGCACCTTAGAGACAGACTACACACAGGTCACGGGCTAGCCTGGCTTCCTGCACCTTAGAGACAGACTACACACAGGTCACGGGCTAGCCTGGCTTCCTGCACCTTAGAGACAGACTACACACAGGTCACGGGCTAGCCTGGCTTCCTGCACCTTAGAGACAGACTACACACAGGTCACGGGCTAGCCTGGCTTCCTGCACCTTAGAGACAGATTACACACAGGTCACGGACTAGCCTGGCTTCCTGCACCTTAGAGACAGATTACACACAGGTCACGGGCTAGCCTGGCTTCCTGCACCTTAGAGACAGATTACACACAGGTCACGGGACTAGCCTGGCTTCCTGCACCTTAGAGACAGACTACACACAGGTCACGGGCTAGCCTGGCTTCCTGCACCTTAGAGACAGATTACACACAGGTCACGGGCTAGCCTGGCTTCCTGCACCTAGAGACTTACACACAGGTGCACCTGGCTTCCTGCACCTTAGAGACAGACTACACACAGGTCACGGGACTAGCCTGGCTTCCTGCACCTTAGAGACAGATTACACACAGGTCACGGGCTAGCCTGGCTTCCTGCACCTTAGAGACAGACTACACACAGGTCACGGGCTAGCCTGGCTTCCTGTACCTTAGAGACAGACTACACACAGGTCACGGGCTAGCCTGGCTTCCTGCACCTTAGAGACAGACTACACACAGGTCACGGACTAGCCTGGCTTCCTGTACCTTAGAGACAGACTACACACAGGTCACGGGCTAGCCTGGCTTCCTGCACCTTAGAGACAGACTACACACAGGTCACGGGCTAGCCTGGCTTCCTGCACCTTAGAGACAGACTACACACAGGTCACGGGCTAGCCTGGCTTCCTGCACCTTAGAGACAGACTACACACAGGTCACGGGCTAGCCTGGCTTCCTGTATCTTAGAGACAGATTACACACAGGTCACGGACTAGCCTGGCTTCCTGCACCTTAGAGACAGATTACACACAGGTCACGGGCTAGCCTGGCTTCCTGCACCTTAGAGACAGATTACACACAGGTCACGGGCTAGCCTGGCTTCCTGCACCTTAGAGACAGACTACACACAGGTCACGGACTAGCCTGGCTTCCTGCACCTTAGAGACAGACTACACACAGGTCACGGACTAGCCTGGCTTCCTGCACCTTAGAGACAGATTACACACAGGTCACTGACTAGCCTGGCTTCCTGTACCTTAGAGACAGACTACACACAGGTCACGGGCTAGCCTGGCTTCCTGCACCTTAGAGACAGATTACACACAGGTCACGGACTAGCCTGGCTTCCTGCACCTTAGAGACAGATTACACACAGGTCACGGGACTAGCCTGGCTTCCTGCACCTTAGAGACAGATTACACACAGGTCACGGACTAGCCTGGCTTCCTGTATCTTAGAGACAGATTACACACAGGTCACGGACTAGCCTGGCTTCCTGCACCTTAGAGACAGATTACACACAGGTCACGGGCTAGCCTGGCTTCCTGTACCTTAGAGACAGACTACACACAGGTCACGGACTAGCCTGGCTTCCTGCACCTTAGAGACAGATTACACACAGGTCACGGACTAGCCTGGCTTCCTGCACCTTAGAGACAGATTACACACAGGTCACGGGCTAGTCTGGCTTCCTGCACCTTAGAGACAGATTACACACAGGTCACGGGCTAGTCTGGCTTCCTGCACCTTAGAGACAGACTACACACAGGTCACTGACTAGCCTGGCTTCCTGCACCTTAGAGACAAAGACTACACACAGGTCACGGGCTAGTCTGGCTTCCTGCACCTTAGAGACAGACTACACACAGGTCATGGGCTAGCCTGGCTTCCTCATCTTAGAGACAGACTACACACAGGTCACGGGCTAGCCTGGCTTCCTGCACCTTAGAGACAGATTACACACAGGTCACGGGCTAGCCTGGCTTCCTGCACCTTAGAGACAAAGATTACACACAGGTCACGGACTAGCCTGGCTTCCTGCACCTTAGAGACAGACTACACACAGGTCACGGACTAGCCTGGCTTCCTGCACCTTAGAGACAGACTACACACAGGTCACGGGACTAGCCTGGCTTCCTGCACCTTAGAGACAGACTACACACAGGTCACAGGCTAGCCTGGCTTCCTGTATCTTAGAGACAGACTACACACAGGTCACGGGCTAGCCTGGCTTCCTGCACCTTAGAGACAGATTACACACAGGTCAGGACTAGCCTGGCTTCCTGTACCTTAGAGACAGACTACACACAGGTCACGGGCTAGCCTGGCTTCCTGCACCTTAGAGACAGATTACACACAGGTCACGGGACTAGCCTGGCTTCCTGTACCTTAGAGACAGACTACACACAGGTCACGGGCTAGCCTGGCTTCCTGCACCTTAGAGACAGATTACACACAGGTCACAGGACTAGCCTGGCTTCCTGCACCTTAGAGACAGACTACACACAGGTCACGGGCTAGCCTGGCTTCCTGCACCTTAGAGACAGACTACACACAGGTCACGGACTAGCCTGGCTTCCTGCACCTTAGAGACAGACTACACACAGGTCACGGGCTAGCCTGGCTTCCTGCACCTTAGAGACAGACTACACACAGGTCACGGGCTAGCCTGGCTTCCTGCACCTTAGAGACAAAGACTACACACAGGTCACGGGCTAGTCTGGCTTCCTGCACCTTAGAGACAGACTACACACAGGTCACGGGCTAGCCTGGCTTCCTGTATCTTAGAGACAAAGATTACACACAGGTCACGGACTAGCCTGGCTTCCTGCACCTTAGAGACAGATTACACACAGGTCACGGACTAGTCTGGCTTCCTGTACCTTAGAGACAGACAACACACAGGTCACGGGCTAGCCTGGCTTCCTGCACCTTAGAGACAGACTACACACAGGTCACGGACTAGCCTGGCTTCCTGCACCTTAGAGACAGATTACACACAGGTCACGGACTAGCCTGGCTTCCTGTACCTTAGAGACAGATTACACACAGGTCACGGACTAGTTTGGCTTCCTGTACCTTAGAGACAGACTACACACAGGTCACGGGCTAGCCTGGCTTCCTGCACCTTAGAGACAAAGATTACACACAGGTCACGGACTAGCCTGGCTTCCTGCACCTTAGAGACAGACAACACACAGGTCACGGACTCAGCCTGGCTTCCTGCACCTTAGAGACAGACTACACACAGGTCACGGACTAGCCTGGCTTCCTGTACCTTAGAGACAGACTACACACAGGTCACGGACTAGCCTGGCTTCCTGCACCTTAGAGACAGACTACACACAGGTCACAGGCTAGCCTGGCTTCCTGTATCTTAGAGACAGATAACACACACAGGTCACGGACTAGCCTGGCTTCCTGCACCTTAGAGACAGATTACACACAGGTCACGGACTAGCCTGGCTTCCTGCACCTTAGAGACAGACTACACACAGGTCACGGGCTAGTCTGGCTTCCTGCACCTTAGAGACAGATTACACACAGGTCACCGGGCTAGTCTGGCTTCCTGCACCTTAGAGACAGACTACACACAGGTCACGGGCTAGCCTGGCTTCCTGATCTTAGAGACAAAGACTACACACAGGTCACAGGGTAGCCACGGGCTGAACAGGATAAGCCTGGCTTCCTGCACCTTAGAGACAGATTACACACAGGTCACGGGCTAGCCTGGCTTCCTGCACCTTAGAGACAGATTTACACACAGGTCACGGACTAGCCTGGCTTCCTGTACCTTAGAGACAGATTACACACAGGTCACGGACTAGCCTGGCTTCCTGTACCTTAGAGACAGATTACACACAGGTCACGGGAGCCTGGCTTCCTGCACCTTAGAGACAGACTACACACAGGTCACGGACTAGCCTGGCTTCCTGCACCTTAGAGACAGATTACACACAGGTCATGACTAGCCTGGCTTCCTGTACCTTAGAGACAGACTACACACAGGTCACTAGTCTGGCTTCCTGCACAGCAGACTACACACAGGTCATAAGCCTGGCTTCCTGTATCTTAGAGACAAAGACTACACACAGGTCACGGGCTAGCCTGGCTTCCTGCACCTTAGAGACAGATTACACACAGGTCACGGAGCCTAGCCTTAGACAGATTACACACAGGTCACAGGCTAGCCTGGCTTCCTATTTTAGAGACAGATTACACACAGGTCACGGATAGCCTGGCTTCCACCTTAGAGACAGATTACACACAGGTCACGGGCTAGCCTGGCTTCCTGTACCTTAGAGACAGATTACACACAGGTCACGGACTAGCCTGGCTTCCTGTACCTTAGAGACAGATTACACACAGGTCACTGACTAGCCTGGCTTCCTGCACCTTAGAGACAGATTACACACAGGTCACTGACTATGGATGCTTTATGTTGTTCTCTCCAATAATAACACAGTCTTATCACTGTATCCTGAACAGTTAAGGGGAAAACGTGATGTCATTCTGTAAAAACACATGACTGATAGCAATTTAAAGCTATAAAGGTTAAACCGCACCAATGTGACCAGATCAGAGAAATGACTGGGCTGTAGAAGGCTTGGAAAAGGTAAGCTTTCATCCCAAATGGCACCCTAGTCCCATAGAGCTCAACTCAAAAGTAGTGCACTATATAGGGAATACACTCTTAGGAAGAAAAAAAAAGTGCTATCTAGAACCTATAAAAGGGTTCTTTGGCTGTCCCCATAGGAGAATCCTTTGAAGAACCCTTTTCGGTTCCAGGTAGAACCCTTTTGAGTTCCATGTAGAATCTTTTACACAGAGGGTTCTACATGGAACCAAAAAGAGTTCTACCTGGAACCAAAAAGGGTTCTTCAAAGGATTCTCCTGTGGGGACAGTCTTGGGTTTCATTTGGGACGCAGACTAAAGCTAATAAACAAGCTGGTGGCCGAAGAGAGCAGAATGGAAGAATGTAACCTGTGGGGCCTCGGATGAAAGAAAAGGAGAATGGAAGACCAAATAGATGAGAGAAGGATGACAACAGGATAACATGATAACCAGACAACATCAACAGGATAAACAGACAACATCAACAGAATAACAGGATAACCAGACAACATCAACAGGATAACCAGACAACATCAACAGGATAACAGGATAACCAGACAACATCAACAGGATAAACAGACAACATCAACAGGATAAACAGACAACATCAACAGGACAACAGGATAACCAGACAACATCAACAGGATAACCAGACAACATCAACAGGATAACAGGATAACCAGACAACATCAACAGGATAAACAGACAACATCAACAGGATAAACAGACAACATCAACAGGATAAACAGACAACATCAACAGGATAACAGGATAAACAGACAACATGAACAGGATAACAGGATAAACAGACAACATCAACAGGATAAACAGACAACATCAACAGGACAACAGGATAAACAGACAACATGAACAGGATAACCAGACAACATCATCAGGATAACAGAATAACCAGACAACATCAACAGGATAACCAGACAACATGAACAGGATAACAGGATAACCAGACAACATGAACAGGATAACAGTATAACAGGATAACAGGATAACCAGACAACATCGACAGGATAACAGAATAACCAGACAACATCAACAGGATAACCAGACAACATCAACAGGATAACAGGATAACCAGACAACATCAACAGGATAACCAGACAACATCAACAGGATAACAGGATAACCAGACAACATGAACAGGATAACATGATAACCAGACAACATCAACAGGATAACAGGATAACCAGACAACATCAACAGGATAACCAGACAACATCAACAGGATAACCAGACAACATGAACAGGATAACAGGATAACCAGACAACATGAACAGGATAACCAGACAACATCAACAGGATAACAGGATAACCAGACAACATCAACAGGATAACAGGATAACAGGATAAACAGACAACATGAACAGGATAACAGAAAAACCAGACAACATCAACAGGATAACCAGGCAACATGAACAGGATAACAGGATAACCAGACAACATGAACAGGATAACAGGATAACAGGATAACAGGACAACATGAACAGGATAACAGGACAACATGAACAGGATAACCAGACAACACAGGATAACAGGATAACAGGATAACAGGATAACCAGACAACATCATGAACAGGATAACAGGATAACCAGACAACATCAACAACATCAACAGGATAACAGGATAGACAACATGAACAGGATAACAGGATAACAGACAACATCAGGATAACAGGATAACAGGATAACCAGACAACAGGACAACAGGATGAACAGGATAACAGGATAAACAGACAACATCAACAGGATAACAGGATAACCAGACAGATCAGGATAACAGGATAACAGGACAACATGATAACCAGACAACATGAACAGGATAACAGGATAACCAGACAACATCAACAGGACAACATGATAACCAGACAACATGAACAGGACAACATGATAACCAGACAACATGAACAGGATAACCAGACAACATCAACAGGATAACCAGACAACATAGGAAGACAGAGAGAGAGGAGACTGGAAGATTGTAACCTGTTTGGTCAGCTTGCGTAGTTGATCTGTCAACTTGGCGTTCATCTCATCAAACTTCCTGAAGGCCTGCGTTGGTCAAACACAACAGAGACATGATCAGAGACAGGAATATATAGCTCAGAATATACAAAGAGCAGCAACAATGACACAGGACTTTAAAGTCTCTGCAATGTAGAGGACCGGTTCATTACATTGTGGAACATTCAGGTCACTGGCTAAAACATTGAAACGGAAATATATGTGTGTAGTAGTGGTGTGTTTAATGCTACAGAAGGTTGATGCTAGTAGAGAATGATTAGTACTAGGTAGTAGGTAGTATACAGTGATTAGTACTAGGTAGTAGGTAGTATACAGTGATTAGTACTAGGTAGTAGGTAGTATACAGTTATTAGTACTAGGTAGTAGGTAGTATACAGTTATTAGTACTAGACAGTAGGTAGTATACAGTTATTAGTACTAGGTAGTAGGTAGTATAGTGATTAGTACTAGGTAGCAGGTAGTATAGTGATTAGTACTAGGTAGTAGATAGTATATAGTGATTAGTACTAGGCAGTAGGGAGTATGGGGTGATTAGTACTAGGTAGTAGGTAGTATAGTGATTACTACTAGGTAGTAGGTAGTATAGTGATTAGTACTAGGTAGTAGGTAGTATAGTGATTAGTACTAGGCAGTAGGTAGTATAGTGATTAGTACTAGGTAGTAGGTAGTATAGTGATTAGTACTAGGTAGTAGGTAGTATAGTGATTAGTACTAGGTAGTAGATAGTATATAGTGATTAGTACTAGGTAGTAGGTAGTATGGAGTGATTAGTACTAGGTAGTAGGTAGTATAGTGATTAGTACTAGGCAGTAGGTAGTATAGTGATTAGTACTAGGCAGTAGGTAGTATATAGTGATTAGTACTAGTAGGCAGTAGGTTGTATACAGTGATTAGTACTAGGTAGTAGGTAGTATAGTGATTAGTACTAGGTAGTAGGCAGTATAGTGATTAGTACTAGGTAGTAGGTAGTATAGTGATTAGTACTAGACAGTAGGTAGTACACAGTTATTAGTACTAGGTAGTAGGGAGTATGGGGTGATTAGTACTAGGTAGTAGGGAGTATAGTGATAGAACTAGGTAGTAGGGAGCATGGGGTGATTAGTACTAGGTAGTAGGGAGTATAAAGTGATTAGTACTAGGTAGTAGGTAGTATAGTGATTAGAACTAGGTAGTATATAGTGATTAGTACTAGGTAGTAGGTAGTATAGTGATTAGTACTAGGTAGTAGGTAGTATAGGGTGATTAGTACTAGGTAGTAGGTAGTATAGTGATTAGTACTAGGTAGTAGGTAGTATAGTGATTAGTACTAGGTAGTAGGTAGTATAGTGATTAGTACTAGGTAGTAGGTAGTATAGAGTGATTAGTACTAGGTAGTAGGTAGTATAGTGATTAGTACTAGGTAGTAGGTAGTATAGTGATTAGTACTAGGTAGTAGGTAGTATAGTGATTAGTACTAGGTAGTAGGTAGTATAGTGATTAGTACTAGGTAGTAGGTAGTATAGAGTGATTAGTACTAGGTAGTAGGTAGTATAGAGTGATTAGTACTAGGTAGTAGGTAGTATAGAGTGATTAGTACTAGGTAGTAGGTAGTATAGAGTGATTAGTACTAGGTAGTAGGTAGTATAGTGATTAGTACTAGGTAGTAGGTAGTATAGTGATTAGTACTAGGTAGTAGGTAGTATAGTGATTAGTACTAGGTAGTAGGTAGTATAGAGTGATTAGTACTAGGTAGTAGGTAGTATAGTGATTAGTACTAGGTAGTAGGTAGTATAGTGATTAGTACTAGGTAGTAGGTAGTATAGTGATTAGTACTAGGTAGTAGGTAGTATAGTGATTAGTACTAGGTAGTAGGTAGTATAGTGATTAGTACTAGGTAGTAGGTAGTATAGAGTGATTAGTACTAGGTAGTAGGTAGTATAGTGATTAGTACTAGGTAGTAGGTAGTATAGAGTGATTAGTACTAGGTAGTAGGTAGTATAGAGTGATTAGTACTAGGTAGTAGGTAGTATAGTGATTAGTACTAGGTAGTAGGTAGTATAGTGATTAGTACTAGGCAGTAGGTAGTATAGTGATTAGTACTAGGTAGTAGGTAGTATAGAGTGATTAGTACTAGGTAGTAGGTAGTATAGTGATTAGTACTAGGTAGTAGGTAGTATAGTGATTAGTACTAGGTAGTAGGTGGTATAGAGTGATTAGTACTAGGTAGTAGGTAGTATAAAGTGATTGCTACTAGGTAGTAGGTGGTACAGGGTGTAAATGGTGTGTAGTTTTGTTGTTACCTCTTCTGGAGCTGTCTGGCAGGTCAACATGGCGTCCAGAAACTCATACAGATACTGGAACGGTAGAGACCACATAGATCAACTGTTTATTACATAGCAGGAGAAGGAGGACCAGAACATGAATTGGGGATGTGTAGCAAGAACAGGATTTATATAGAGGTCTTTCAATCCCACAGGATTTATATAGTAGTCTTTCAATCCCACAGGATTTATATAGAGGTCTTTCAATCCCACAGGATTTATATAGAGGTCTTTCAATCCAGAACAGGATTTATATAGAGGTCTTTCAATCCCACAGGATTTATATAGAGGTCTTTCAATCCCACAGGATTTATATAGAGGTCTTTCAATCCCACAGGATTTATATAGAGGTCTTTCAATCCCACAGGATTTATATAGAGGTCTTTCAATCCCACAGGATTTATATAGAGGTCTTTCAATCCCACAGGATTTATATAGAGGTCTTTCAATCCCACAGGATTTATATAGAGGTCTTTCAATCCAGAACAGGATTTATATAGAGGTCTTTCAATCCAGAACAGGATTTATATAGAGGTCTTTCAATCCCACATGGAAAATGTAATGTGGACATCACATCAGGGTCAGACTAACATGCATGATTTTGAAGTAAAACTATCCCTAGTGACTGACCGTAGGGATGTAGTATGAACATATAGGACAATAAAAGGGACCTGTGGTTCTTACCGGGGTGAGGAACTTGTAGGTGAGGTGAGCATTCTCTGCCATCACATCAGCAGCCAGATCAAAATACTGAGAGAGAATATAAGGAGAGAAAGAGTGAGAGTATAGTAGATATACAGTAGTAGAGTACAGTATAACAGTAGAGTACAGTATAATAGTAGAGTACAGTAGAGTACAGTATAATAGTAGAGTACAGTAGAGTACAGTATAACAGTAGGTGAGGTGAGCATTCTCTGCCATCACATCAGCAGCCAGATCAAAATACTGAGAGAGAATATAAGGAGAGAAAGAGTGAGAGTATAGTAGATATACAGTAGTAGAGTACAGTATAACAGCAGAGTACAGTATAACAGTTGATATACAGTAGTAGAGTACAGTATAACAGTAGAGTACAGTATAACAGTAGAGTACAGTATAATAGTAGAGTACAGTAGAGTACAGTATAACAGTAGGTGAGGTGAGCATTCTCTGCCATCACATCAGCAGCCAGATCAAAATACTGAGAGAGAGAATAGAATGAGAGAAAGAGTGAGAGTATAGTAGATATACAGTAGTAGAGTACAGTACAGTATATACCAGTAGAGTAGTACAGTAACAGTAGAGTACAGTAGAGTACAGTATAACAGTAGAGTACAGTAGACAGTACAGTATAACAGTAGAGTAGAGTACAGTATAACAGTAGAGTACAGTATACAGTATACAGTAGAGTACAGTATAACAGTAGAGTACAGTATAACAGTAGATTCTCTGCCATCACATCAGCAGCCAGATCAAAATACTGAGAGATATACAGTAGAGTAGAGTAGAGTACAGTAGAGTACAGTATAACAGTAGAGTACAGTATAATAGTAGATATACAGTAGTAGAGTACAGTAGAGTACAGTATAACAGTAGATATACAGTAGTAGAGTACAGTAGAGTACAGTATAATAGTAGAGTACAGTATAATAGTAGAGTACAGTAGAGTACAGTATAACAGTAGAGTACAGTATAATAGTAGAGTACAGTAGAGTACAGTAAAATAGTAGAGTACAGTATAATAGTAGAGTACAGTAGAGTACAGTAAAATAGTAGAGTACAGTAGAGTACAGTATAACAGTAGAGTACAGTATAACAGTAGAGTACAGTAGATATACAGTAACAGTAGAGTACAGTATAATAGAGTAGTATAACAGTAGAGTACAGTATAACAGTAGAGTACAGTATAATAGTAGAGTACAGTAGAGTACAGTATAACAGTACAGAGCATTTACAGTATAACAGTAGAGTACAGTATAACAGTAGAGTACAGTATAACAGTACAGTATACAGTATAGAGTACAGTAGATACAGTATAACAGTAGAGTACAGTATAACAGTAGAGTACAGTATAATACAGTATACAGTAGAGTACAGTATAATAGTAGAGTACAGTATAATAGTAGAGTACATAGTACAGTATACAGTAGAGTACAGTATAATACAGAGTACAGTAGTACAGTATAACAGTAGAGTACAGTATAACAGTAGAGTACAGTATAATAGTAGAGTACAGTAGAGTACAGTATAACAGTAGAGTACAGTAGTACACAGTAGAGTACAGTATAATAGTAGAGTACAGTATAATAGTAGAATACAGTAGAGTACAGTATATAGTACAGTATAGAGCAGTAGAGTACAGTATATAGTAGAGTACAGTATAACAGTAGAGTACAGAGTATAGTAGTACATATACATAGTAGAGTACAGTAGATAGTACAGTATAGTATAGTAGAGTACAGTATAATAGTAGAGTACAGTAGAGTACAGTATAAATAGTAGAGTACAGTATAGTACAGTATAATACAGAGTACAGTATAATAGTAGAGTACAGTATAAGTAGAGTATAATAGTAGAGTACAGTACAGTATAGTAGAGTACAGTATAGTACAGTACAGTAGAGTACAGTATAACAGAGTACAGTATAACAGTAGAGTACAGTATAATAGTAGAGTACAGTATAACAGTAGAGTACAGTATAATAGTAGAGTACAGTATAACAGTATACAGTAGAGTACAGTATAACAGCAGTAGAGTACAGTATAATAGTAGAGTACAGTATAGAGTACAGTATAAAGTAGTAAGAGTACAGTATAATAACAGTAGTACAGTATAACAGTAGAGTACAGTATAATAGTAGAGTACAGTATAACAGTAGAGTACAGTATAACAGTAGAGTACAGTATAATAGTAGAGTACAGTATAACAGTAGAGTACATAGTAGAGTACAGTATAATAGTAGAGTACAGTATAATAGTAGAGTACAGTATAACAGTAGAGTACAGTAGAGTACAGTATAACAGTAGAGTACAGTATAACAGTAGAGTACAGTATAATAGTAGAGTACAGTATAACAGTAGAGTACAGTATAATAGTAGAGTACAGTAGAGTACAGTATAATAGTAGAGTACAGTATAGTACAGTATAATAGTATAGTATAATAGTAATATAGTAGAGTACAGTATAATAGTATATATAGTAGAGTACAGTATAATAGTATAGTATAATATAGTACAGTAGTATAATAGTATAATATAGTAGAGTACAGTAGAGTACAGTATAACAGTAGAGTACAGTATACAGTATAATATATTAGACTATAGTACAATATAGTAGTAGAGTACAGTATAATAGTATATTATAGTAGAGTACAGAATAATAGTACAATATAGTAGAGTGCAGTAGAGTTTAATATATACAGAAGTACAGTATATAGTATAAATAGTAGAGTATAGTATAATAGTAGAGTACAGTATAATAGTAGAGTACAGTAGAGTACAGTATAACAGTAGAGTATAGTATAATAGTAGAGTACAGTATAATAGTATAATATAGTAGAATACAGTATAATAGTATAATATAGTAGAGTATAGTAGAGTACAGTATAATAGTATAATATATTAGACTACAGTATAATATAGTAGAGTACAGTATAATATATTACAGTACAGTATAATATAGTAGAGTACAGTATAATAGTATAATAGTATAATAATAGTAGAGTATAGTATAATAGTAAGTACAGTATACAGTATAACAGTAGAGTACAGTAGAGTACAGTATAATAGTAGAGTACAGTATAATAGTAGAGTACAGTATAACAGTAGAGTACAGTATAATAGTAGAGTACAGTAGAGTACAGTATAACAGTAGAGTACAGTATAATAGTAGAGTACAGTAGAGTACAGTATAATAGTAGAGTACAGTATAATAGTAGAGTACAGTATAATAGTAGAGTACAGTATAATAGTAGAGTACAGTATAACAGTAGAGTACAGTATAATAGTAGAGTACAGTATAATAGTAGAGTACAGTAGAGTACAGTATAATAGTAGAGTACAGTATAATAGTAGAGTACAGTATAATAGTAGAGTACAGTAGAGTACAGTATAACAGTAGAGTACAGTATAATAGTAGAGTACAGTATAATAGTAGAGTACAGTATAACAGTAGAGTACAGTATAACAGTAGAGTACAGTAGAGTATAGTAGAGTACAGTAGAGTATAGTAGCATAGTAGAGTACAGTAGAGTATAGTATAATAGTATAGTATAATATGGTAATAGTAGAGTACAGTATAATAGTATAATACAGTAGAGTACAGTATAATAGTATAGTATAGTATATAGTACAGTACTGTATAATAGTATAATATAGTAGAGTACAGTAGAGTACAGTATAGTACAGTAGAGTACAGTATATAGTATAATATATTAGACTATAGTACAATATAGTAAAGTACAGTATAATAGTATATTATAGTAGAGTACAGAATAATAGTACAATATAGTAGAGTGCAGTAGAGTTTAATATAATATAGTAGAGTACAGTATACTAGTATAATATAGTAGAGCACAGTAGAGCATAGTATAATATAGTAGAGTACAGTAGAGTATAATATAGTAGTACAGTGCAGTAGAGTATAGTATAATAGTAGAGTACAGTATAATAGTATAATATAGTAGAATACAGTATAATAGTATAATATAGTAGAGTATAGTAGAGTACAGTATAATAGTATAATATATTAGACTACAGTATAATATAGTAGAGTACAGTATAATATATTAGACTACAGTATAATATAGTAGAGTACAGTATAATAGTATAATAGAGTACAGTACAGTATAATATAGTAGAGTACAGTATAATAGTATAATATATTAGACTACAGTATAATATAGTAGAGTACTGTATAATAGTATAATAGAGTAGAATACAGTAGAGTATAGTATAATATAGTAGAGTACTGTATAATAGTATAATATAGTAGACTACAGTATAATATAGTAGAGTACAGTATAATAGTATAGTAGAGTACAGTATAATAGTATAATAGAGTACAGTACAGTATAATATAGTAGAGTACAGTATAATAGTATAATATATTAGACTACAGTATAATATAGTAGAGTACTGTATAATAGTATAATAGAGTAGAATACAGTAGAGTATAGTATAATATAGTAGAGTACTGTATAATAGAGTAGAGTGCAGTAGAGTATAGTATAATATAGTAGAGTACTGTATAATAGTATAATAGAGTAGAATACAGTAGAGTATAGTATAATATAGTAGAGTACTGTATAATAGTATAATATACTATAGTACCGTAGAATACCCTACCTCATATTTGCAGTATCGTATAATATAGTACTGTATAATAGTATAATAGAGTAGAGTATAGTATAATAGAGTAGCGTACAGTAGAGTATAGTATAATATAGTACTGTATAATAGTATAATATACTATAGTACCGTAGAATACCCTACCTCATATTTGCAGTATAGTAGCAGCAGGTTTCCGAAGGTGACCGGGGGGAAGGGGATCTGCTGCAGGAGGAAGGCCAGTTTCTCAAAACCCTCCGATGGCTTCTTATCCATGTTCATCAGGGCCTGGTTGTGGAGCGTCACTGGATCCAGCTCCTACAAGACAACAGACATGTGGAAATAACTATTTGTTCTTTAACTAACTTGCCTAGTTAAATACAGGATAAAAAAATAAAAATAAAAGGATATTTCATTGTCCATTGGTTAGAAGGAGAATGTCTCCACACACACACACACGTCACAACAGCTTTCTGTCTGACAGAGTGCTCCTGGTGCCCTGATCCCCATCAGTGTATGAGTGTTGATATAGATGGTCACTAGAGGGCAGCACCCACTGAGCCACAGATAGAGATGTACCTTACAGCATTCACTGTCTCCAACCTACATGAGTGGTAAGGGCTGACATATGTACACACACAAGTACACACACAGTACCTCCTCTGATCTGGGAGGCATGTCAGTCAAGGCCTCCTGAGCTGCATCGCCTGGAGACAGACAGACAGACAGAGAGACAGAGTTGAGCTTACTTACAAGCCCTTATGCAGTTTATTAAGTAAAAAATAGATAAGTAAATTTTTTTTTTTTTTTAAAGTAACAAGAAATTAAAGAGCAGCAGTAAAATAACATTAACGAGGCTATATAATGTGCGGGGGCACCGGTTAGTCGAGGTAATTGAGGTGATATGTACATGTAGGTAGAGTTAAAGTGACTACGCATAGATTAAACAGAGAGTAGCAGCCTGGTATACTATGAGAACGGACAGTTTTTCAGCTGGTAATTTCTGACAGCCTGGTCACAGTACACCCCCTGGATCACAGTACACCCCCTGGATCACAGTACACCCCCTGGATCACAGTACACCCCCTGGACAGAATGCTAGTCTATCACAGTACACCCCCTGGACAGAATGCTAGTCTATCACAGTACACCCCCTGGATCACAGTACAACAGAATGCTAGTCTATCACAGTACACACCCCTGGACAGAATGCTAGTCTATCACAGTACACCCCCAGAATGGTCTATCACAGTACACCCCTGGACAGAATGCTAGTCTATCACAGTACACCCCTGGACAGAATGCTAGTCTATCACAGTACACCCCCCTGGACAGAATGCTAGTCTCATCACGGTACACCCCTGGACAGTCTATCACACCCCTGGACAGAATGCTAGTCTATCACAGTACACCCCTGGATCACACAGTACACCCCCTGGATCAGAATGCTAGTCTATCACAGTACACCCCTGGACAGAATGCTAGTCTATCACAGTACACAGTACCCCTGGACAGAATGCTAGTCTATCACAGTACACCCCCTGGACAGAATGCTAGTCTATCACAGTACACCCCCTGGATAACAGTACACCCCCTGGACAGAATGCTAGTCTATCACAGTACACCCCTGGACAGAATGCTAGTCTATCACAGTACACCCCCTGGACAGAATGCTAGTCTATCACAGTACACCCCTGGACAGAATGCTAGTCTATCACAGTACACCCCCTGGACAGAATGCTAGTACACCCCTAGAACAGTACACCCCTGGACAGAATGCTAGTCTATGGTACACCCCCTGGACAGAATGCTAGTCTATCACAGTACACCCCTGGACAGAATGCTAGTCTATCACAGTACACCCCTGGATCACTGCAGAATGCTAGTCTATCACAGTACACCCCCTGGACAGAATGCTAGTCTATCACAGTACACCCCCTGGACAGAATGCAGTCTATCACAGTACACCCCCTGGACAGAATGCTAGTCTACACCCCCAGTACACCCCTGGACAGAATGCTAGTCTATCACAGTACACCCCCTGGACAGAATGCTAGTCTATCACAGTACACCCCCTGGACAGAATGCTAGTCTATCACAGTACACCCCCTGGACAGAATGCTAGTCTATCACAGTACACCCCCTGGACAGAATGCTAGTCTATCACAGTACACCCCCCATCACAGTACACCCCTGGACAGAATGCTAGTCTATCACAGTACACCCCCTGGACAGAATGCTAGTCTATCACGGTACACCCCCTGGACAGAATGCTAGTCTATCACAGTACACCCCCTGGACAGAATGCTAGTCTATCACAGTACACCCCCTGGACAGAATGCTAGTCTATCACGGTACACCCCCTGGACAGAATGCTAGTCTCTCACAGTACACCCCCTGGACTATGCTAGTCTATCACAAAGCTTTAGACACCAATCTATCTCCTTAATGCTGAGAGTCAATCAGGTCCCATTTTTACAGTTTTTGTTACGACTCGGCCCGGGGATTGAACTCCCAACCCTTCAATCTCAGGGCGGATACTCTAACCACAAGGCTGCTGAATGTACTCACAGTTTTTCAGCTGGTATTCTATAGCAGCCTTGAGGTTGAAGCCTTCTATGAGGGCGGTCTCATGTAGGATCAGGGTGTTCCCAACACTCCTCACGTCAATGCCCTCTGTCGTCATACCAACGCTCAGCTCTGGACGACGAGAACACACACACAGCACAGAGAGACACAGGATGGTCAGGGGAAAACATGGATGAGAAGGAGGGTCACTAAGGGAAAACCCCAACAGAGTGATCAGGTATCTAACTAAACAGGTGTGCTGTGATTTTAAAGCCGACCTGGATGTTCCCTGATCCCTCTCTCGATGATCTCTCCGATGAACTTGAGGGCCTGACCATACTGTTTCATACTGTAGTAGCACAGACCTATGTTGTAGGACAGTTCTGAGACAGGAGGGAGGAGAGAGAGGCAGGGAGAGGAGGAGAGAATTAGGAGGAGGGACAGGGAGATAGGGAGGGCGGAGAGGAGAGAGAGGGAGAGAAGGAGAGAATTAGGGGGAGAGGAGAGAGAGGCAGGGAGAGGAGGAGAGAATTAGGGGGGGGGAGAGGAGAGAGAGGGAGGGAGAGGAGGTGAGAATTAGGGGGAGAGGAG
This sequence comes from Oncorhynchus tshawytscha, assembly GCF_018296145.1. Classification (NCBI taxonomy): domain Eukaryota; kingdom Metazoa; phylum Chordata; class Actinopteri; order Salmoniformes; family Salmonidae; genus Oncorhynchus; species Oncorhynchus tshawytscha. Next base: position 1,176,864 of record NC_056444.1, on the reverse strand, counting down.
AGAGAGGGAGGGAGAGGAGGAGAGAATTAGGGGGGGGAGAGGAGAGAGAGGGAGGGAGAGGAGGAGAGAATTAGGGGGAGAGGAGAGAGGGAGGGAGAGGAGGAGAGAATTAGGGGGAGAGGTGAGAAGGAGAGAATTAGGGTGGAGAGGAGAGAGAGGGAGGGAGAGGAGGAGAGAATTATGGGGGGAGAGGAGAGAGAGGGAGGGAGAGGAGGAGAGAATTAGGGGGAGAGGAGAGAATTAGGGGGAGAGGAGAGAGAGGGGGGAGAGGAGGAGAGAATTAGGGGGGAGAGGAGAGAGAGGGATGGAGAGGAGGAGAGAATTAGAGGGGAGAGGAGAGAGAGGGAGGGAGAGGAGGAGAGAATTAGGGGGAGGAAGAGAGAGATTCAGCAAATGCAAGAGACTTGTAGGACAGGCAAAAGGTTAGACGTTTTCCTCTGTGTGCGTGCAGTTACCTGGTTGGTAGCCCAGCACCTGCATGGCAGACATGAACTTCTTGCAAGCCTCCTCATACTCCCCCTCCTTGTAGAGTAGACAGCCCATGTCCACGTCATAGTCTGGGTCGTCCTGGGGAAGCTGCTCTACCAGTGTCTGACAGGGAGAGGGTTCATAAAGGCCTTATAAGAGGTCATAAAGGTTTATAGGGAGTCATAAGGGCGTATTCGTTGAGAAAATGTGTTATAAGGGGTCTCAAGGGTTTCTAAATGGATCAAAAACACTAACTAAGCAGTTAACAGGTTATATTAATTTCTCCTGACCTCATGACATACCGTAACTACCAGGTTATATTAAGTTCTCCTGACCTCATGACATACAGTAACTACCAGGTACATGTTTCTGGTCTTTAGTTCTGGTTCTAGTTCTGGGTCTAGTTCTGGTTAAGTTCTGGTTCTAGTTCCAGTTCTGGTTTAGTTCTGTTCTAGTTCTGGTTAAGGTATGGTTCTATAATGTTTACATACCCTACATTATTCATCTCATATGTATACGTATATACTGTACTCTATATCATCGACTGCATCCTTATGTAATACATGTATCACTAGCCACTTTAACTATGCCACTTTGTTTACATACTCATCTCATATGTATATACTGTACTCAATACCATCTACTGTATCTTGCCTAAGCTGCTCTGTACCATCACTCATTCATATATCCTTATGTACATATTCTTTATCCCCTTACACTGTGTATAAGACAGTAGTTTTTTTTTGGAATTGTTAGTTAGATTACTTGTTGGATTATTACTGCATTGTCGGAACTAGAAGCACAAGCATTTCGCTACACTCGCATTAACATCTGCTAACCATGTGTATGTGACCAATAAAATTTGATTTGATTTGATTTTTAGTTCTGGGTCTAGTTCTGGTTAAGTTCTGTTCTATTTCTGGTTAAGTTATGGTTCTAGTTCTGGGTCTAGTTCCGGTTCTGATTTAGTTATGTTCTAGTTCTGGTTAAGTTCTGGTTCTAGTTCTGGGTCTAGTTCCGGTTCTGGTTTAGTTATGTTCTAGTTCTGGTTAAGTTCTGGTTCTAGTTCTGGTTTAGTTCTGTTCTAGTTTTGGTTCTGATTTAATGATGGTGCTAGTTATGGCATGAGTCATGGTTCTATTGATGTTCTAGTCATGGTTCTAGTCATGGTTCTAGTTCAGGTTCTAGTCATGGCTCTAGTCATAGGTCTAGTTCAGGCTCTAGTCATGGTTTTAGTCATGGTTCTAGTCATGGTTCTATTGATGTTCTAGTCATGGTTCTAGTCATGGTTCTAGTCATAGGTCTAGTTCAGGCTCTAGTCATGGTTTTAGTCATGGTTCTAGTCATGGTTCTATTGATGTTCTAGTCATGGTTCTAGTCATGGTTCTAGTTCTAGTCATTGTTCTAGTTCAGGTTCAAGTCATGGTTCCAATCATGGTTCTAGTTCTGGTTCTAGTCATGGTTTAATTGATGTTCTAGTCATGGTTCTAGTTCAGGTTCAGGTTCTAGTTCTGGTTCTAGTTCAGGTTCTAGTCATGGTTCTAGTTCTGGTGCTAATTATTGTTTTAGTTATGGCCAAGTCCAGTATATGTCCAATACTAGTCTCTACTAACCTTCGCTCCAGAGTACTCCTCTTCTCCGTATTTGATGGATGCCTGCAGTTTGATCATCTGTGGGAGAGATGGACAGAACATGGGTCAGAAGAGACAAAATAACTAAGAGAATATGGTTGTGTGGTAAGATAACTCTACCTGGTAGTAAACATTATAACTCCACCTGGTGGGTCTGGTAGTAAACATTATAACTCTACCTGGTAGTAAACATTATAACTCTACCTGGTAGTAAACATTATAACTCTACCTGGTAGTAAACATTATAACTCTACCTGGTAGTAAACATTATAACTCTACCTGGTAGTAAACATTATAACTCTACCTGGTAGTAAACATTATAACTCTACCTGGTAGTAAACATTATAACTCTACCTGGTAGTAAACATTATAGTAGTAAACATTATAACTCTACCTGGTAGTAAACATTATAACTCTACCTGGTAGTAAACATTATAACTCTACCTGGTAGTAAACATTATAACTCTACCTGGTAGTAAACATTATAACTCTACCTGGTAGTAAACATTATAACTCTACCTGGTAGTAAACATTATAACTCTACCTGGTAGTAAACATATATATTATAACTCTACCTGGTAGTAAACATTATAACTCTACCTGGTAGTAAACATTATAACTCTACCTGGTAGTAAACATTATAACTCTACCTGGTAGTAAACATTATAACTCTACCTGGTAGTAAACATTATAACTCTACCTGGTAGTAAACATTATAACTCTACCTGGTAGTAAACATTATAACTCTACCTGGTAACTCTACCTGGTAGTAAACATTAACTCTACCTGGTAGTAAACATTATAACTCTACCTGGTAGTAAACATTATAACATTATAACTCTCTGGTAGTAAACATTATAACTCTACCTGGTAGTAAACATTATAACTCTACCTGGTAGTAAACATTATGACTCTACCTGGTAGTAAACATTATAACTCTACCTGGTAGTAAACATTATAACTCTACCTGGTAGTAAACATTATAACTCTACCTGGTAGTAAACATTATAACTCTACCTGGTAGTAAACATTATAACTCTACCTGGTAGTAAACATTATAACTCTACCTGGTGGGTCTGGTAGTAAACATTATAACTCTACCTGGTAGTAAACATTATAACTCTACCTGGTAGTAAACATTATAACTCTACCTGGTAGTAAACATTATAACTCTACCTGGTAGTAAACACCTGGTTATTACTCTACCTGGTAGTAAACATTATAACTCTACCTGGTAGTAAACTCTACCTGGTAGTAAACATTATAACTCTACCTGGTAGTAAACATTATAACTCTACCTGGTAGTAAACATTATAACTCTACCTGGTAGTAAACATTATAACTCTACCTGGTAGTAAACATTATAACTCTACCTGGTAGTAAACATTATAACTCTACCTGGTAGTAAACATTATAACTCTACCTGGTAGTAAACATTATAACTCTACCTGGTAGTAAACATTATAACTCTACCTGGTAGTAAACATTATAACTCTACCTGTAGTAACATTATAAACATTATAACTCTACCTGGTAGTAGTAAACACCTTATATTACTCTACCTGGTAGTAAACATTATAACTCTACCTGGTAGTAAACATTATAACTCTACCTGGTAGTAAACATTATAACTCTACCTGGTAGTAAACATTATAACTCTACCTGGTAGTAAACATTATAACTCTACCTGGTGGGTCTGGTAGTAAACATTATAACTCTACCTGGTAGTAAACATTATAACTCTACCTGGTAGTAAACATTATAACTCTACCTGGTAGTAAACATTATAACTCTACCTGGTAGTAAACATTATAACTCTACCTGGTAGTAAACATTATAACTCTACCTGGTAGTAAACATTATAACTCTACCTGGTAGTAAACATTATAACTCTACCTGGTGGGTCTGGTAGTAAACATTATAACTCTACCTGGTAGTAAACATTATAACTCTACCTGGTAGTAAACATTATAACTCTACCTGGTAGTAAACATTATAACTCTACCTGGTAGTAAACATTATAACTCTACCTGGTAGTAAACATTATAACTCTACCTGGTAGTAAACATTATAACTCACCTTAGTAAACATTATCTACCTGGTAGTAAACATTATAACTCTACCTGGTAGTAAACATTATAACTCTACCTGGTAGTAAACATTATAACTCTACCTGGTAGTAAACATTATAACTCTACCCTGGTAGTAAACATTATAACTCTACCTGGTAGTAAACATTATAACTCTACCTGGTAGTAAACATTATAACTCTACCTGGTAGTAAACATTATAACTCTACCTGGTAGTAAACATTATAACTCTACCTGGTAGTAAACATTATAACTCTACCTGGTAGTAAACATTATAACATTATAACTACCTGGTAGTAAACATTATAACTCTACCTGGTAGTAAACATTATAACTCTACCTGGTAGTAAACATTATAACTCTACCTGGTAGTAAACATTATAACTCTACCTGGTAGTAAACATTATAACTCTACCTGGTAGTAAACATTATAACTCTACCTGGTAGTAAACATTATAACTCTACCTGGTAGTAAACATTATAACTCTACCTGGTAGTAAACATTATAACTCTACCTGGTAGTAAACATTATAACTCTACCTGGTAGTAAACATTATAACTCTACCTGGTAGTAAACATTATAACTCTACCTGGTAGTAAACATTATAACTCTACCTGGTAGTAAACATTATAACTCTACCTGGTAGTAAACATTATAACTCTACCTGGTAGTAAACATTATAACTCTACCTGGTAGTAAACATTATAACTCTACCTGGTAGTAAACATTATAACTCTACCTGGTAGTAAACATTATAACTCTACCTGGTAGTAAACATTATAACTCTACCTGGTAGTAAACATTATACCTGGTAGTAAACATTATACCTGGTAGTAAACATTATAACTCTACCTGGTAGTAAACATTATAACTCTACCTGGTAGTAAACATTATAACTCTACCTGGTAGTAAACATTATAACTCTACCTGGTAGTAAACATTATAACTCTACCTGGTAGTAAACATTATAACTCTACCTGGTAGTAAACATTATAACTCTACCTGGTAGTAAACATTATACCTGGTAGTAAACATTATAACTCTACCTGGTAGTAAACATTATAACTCTACCTGGTAGTAAACATTATAACTCTACCTGGTAGTAAACATTAAACTCTACCTGGTAGTAAACATTATAACTCTACCTGGTAGTAAACATTATAACTCTACCTGGTAGTAAACATTATAACTCTACCTGGTAGTAAACATTATAACTCTACCTGGTAGTAAACATTATAACTCTACCTGGTAGTAAACATTATAACTCTACCTGGTAGTAAACATTATAACTCTACCTGGTAGTAAACATTATAACTCTACCTGGTAGTAAACATTATAACTCTACCTGGTAGTAAACATTATAACTCTACCTGGTAGTAAACATTATAACTCTACCTGGTAGTAAACATTATAACTCTACCTGGTAGTAAACATTATAATATTACTCTACCTGGTAGTAAACATTATAACTACCTGGTAGTAAACATTATAACCTGGTAGTAAACATTATAACTCTACCTGGTAGTAAACATTATAACTCTACCTGGTAGTAAACATTATAACTCTACCCTGGTAGTAAACATTATAACTCTACCTGGTAGTAAACATTATAACTCTACCTGGTAGTAAACATTATAACTCTACCTGGTAGTAAACATTATAACTCTACCTGGTAGTAAACATTATAACTCTACCTGGTAGTAAACATTATAACTCTACCTGGTAGTAAACATTATAACTCTACCTGGTAGTAAACATTATAACTCTACCTGGTAGTAAACATTATAACTCTACCTGGTAGTAAACATTATAACTCTACCTGGTAGTAAACATTATAACTCTACCTGGTAGTAAACATTATAACTCTACCTGGTAGTAAACATTATAACTCTACCTGGTAGTAAACATTATAACTCTACCTGGTAGTAAACATTATAACTCTACCTGGTAGTAAACATTATAACTCTACCTGGTAGTAAACATTATAACTCTACCTGGTGGGGCAGGAGAGGTTCCGGATCCTGGTAAATAGGTTCCAGAACAAAACAGTCCAAAACTGAGAGGTTCTGTGTCCTGTTGTGGCAGGATCCGGCTCAAATGAAGCACTGATTCTACCTCTACCTTGGTATTATATGGTTCTAGTCATGGTTCTAGTCAGAACAATGACTAGAACATGTAGGAAGTGTACCTTGGTGTGGCTGGTAGGGTTGTCCAATAGAAAGGTAGCCTTCATGGCCTCGGGGTAGGCACAGGCCCCGTACAGAGACTGGGCGTAATACAGCCTGTACTCCTCCACCTCGGGGTGTAGCTGAGTCAGCTGCTCATAGCACTCTGCTGCGTTGGTGAAGTCCTGCATGTGGTAGTAGCAGTAGCCTAGCAGAGACAGGGCTGCCCGTGACTGGGAGGAGGAGGAGAAGGTAGAGGAGGAGGAGAATAAGAAGATTACGGGCTCCATTCAATCCATATCGCCCAAGTTCAGCACTATATGGCGATTGACATTTAAAGGTAATGTTCCCGCATTCCATGAGACTGCAGTCACGGTAAACACTGCATATATTGGCTAAAGGTAATCGAAAATGACCTTTAAAATTTAAAGAACGCTATAGCGATGAACTTTGCCGATACGGATTGAATCGAGCCCTAGATGTATTGTCCAATGAAATAGTCTGAGGGACAGTCTGTTTGTGCTATCATGGCAAGCTATCATGACAAGTCACTCATTAGCAAGCTAGACATTGGCTTGCCGGTGACAGCAATGGAGTTGGCAATAGCACAAACTGATCTGGGAGCAGGCTATAGAAGGAGACAACAGACCTGGGACCAGGCTATAGAAGGAGACAACAGATCTGGGGCCAGGCTATAGGAGACAACAGACCTGGGACCAGGCTATTGGAGACAACAGACCTGGGACCAGGCTATAGAAGGAGAAAACAGATCTGGGGCCAGGCTATAGGAGACAACAGACCTGGGACAAGGCTATTGGAGGCAACAGACCTGGGACCAGGCTATAGAAGGAGAAAACAGATCTGGGACCAGGCTATAAAAGGAGACAACAGACCTGAGACCAGGCTATAGAAGGAGACAGCAGATCTGGGGCCAGGCTATAGGAGACAACAGACCTGGGACCAGGCTATTGGAGACAACAGACCTGGGACCAGGCTATAGAAGGAGACAACAGATCTGGGAGCACACACACACACACACACACACACACACACACACACACACACTCACTCACTACCTTCATCTGTTTCTGCAGTTCATTGCTGAGGATGTGGATAGCCTCTCCATACCGCCCATCTTTGATCTATAGGATAACAGAGTTAGCAGCTAGTTATAAAATAATACATGAGCTATCTAGCTAGCTATGTTGTCACACTTAGTTCGTTAGCTAGCGTTAGGCTATAGCCTGAGCCTTGAAATTGAAGGGTCTGTCAGGCTAGCTTAATCAAAGTTAGCTAGCTTGAATTCGCTATATAATCAACATGACAACTTGATAAAATACCACAAGTTAAAATAACCAGTTTCATTATCAGCTAGCTAGCTATCATGGCTAGCGTTAGTATCCATGGTATGTAACGTTAGCTATGCAAGCGACCAACTTCTCACCATTTTGTAGACAGTGGCGGTGTATTCGCCGTCTTTAATCGTTGTCAGTGTCATGATTTTGCCGCTAAATCTACAGTTCTCAAAGGTAAGACTATTTTCACGCGAAAAACGATTTGCGATTTACCAATAATCCCAATTAGTGCACCATGTTTAGGCGTTATTTACTTTTCTACACATTCAACGCACAGGAAGTGTTACTTAGCAACCGTACAGGAAACGGAAACGTTGAATAACTTTAAAACAACCAATGAGGAGCGTCTGTTGTGAGGTATTACCATAGCGATTGACAGAGCCCTTTAGCGGCCAAAAGGCTGTTATAGTATGGGCAGCACCATTGAAGGCTTCCACCATTCTTCTGCCATTTTAAAGTAGTCAACTGGGTGAGGATTCCTATGGGTTGTAAGCACAGACTATCCATTATATTGACCAGAATTTAAAGTGGCCGATCTAACAATGAAAATAAATGTGTTAAAGGCAGTGGGAGGCAAGATCAGGTAGGACCATTCTAGACAATGAGAGGGCAGATTCGTGTGTGAATAACAGGCACAACTTCGATATAATGTGTATTTTTCTCAAAGTTATCTGGATGTCACATGTCCTGCTTATATCAATACACTCATAACAACCTAAGCCTTACGAAACTTATATTCGATCAAATAAACCAAACATAAATATGAGTCCTCTATCTATTTCTTTGTGTGGGACACTTTTCCTGCAATGAACATTTTCCGATTTTCTAATAAATGGAAAACACCAGTTGATGAGATTTAATGCTGCCCACCCCTTCTGTATCATGACAAGGTATGTTGAGAGATATATATGTAATTAAAAGCTCTATAGAAGTTTTAATACATTATTATTATTATTATTATTAGGTTGTGGTGGACTGTCATAATCACTGTAGTTAGTATGCAAACTAAAAGTGTGCATACTTCCACCTGGAGGGTGTTGTCTGAATGGGTATAAAGACAAGGTTGGTGATTTACTGCCCCCTGGAGGGTGTTGTCTGAACAGGTTTAAAGACAAGGTTGGTGATTTACTGCCCCCTGGAGGGTGTTGTCTGAACAGGTTTAAAGACATGGTTGGTGATTTACTGGCACCTGGAGGGTGTTGTCTGAACAGGTTTAAAGACAAGGTTGGTGATTTACTGCCCCCTGGAGGGTGTTGTCTGAACAGGTTTAAAGACAAGGTTGGTGATTTACTGCCCCCTGGAGGGTGTTGTCTGAACAGGTATAAAGACAAGGTTGGTGATTTACTGCCCCCTGGAGGGTGTTGTCTGAACAGGTATAAAGACAAGGTTGGTGATTTACTGCCCCCTGGAGGGTGTTGTCTGAACAGGTATAAAGACAAGGTTGGTGATTTACTGCCCCCTGGAGGGAGTAGTCTGAATGGGTATAAAGACAAGGTTGGTGATTTACTGCCCCCTGTAGGGTTTTGTCTGAACAGGTTTAAAGACAAGGTTGGTGATTTACTGCCCCCTGGAGGGTGTTGTCTGAACAGGTATAAAGACAAGGTTGGTGATTTACTGCCCCCTGGAGGGTGTTGTCTGAACAGGTATAAAGACAAGGTTGGTGATTTACTGCCCCCTGGAGGGTGTTGTCTGAACAGGTATAAAGACAAGGTTGGTGATTTACTGCCCCCTGGAGGGTGTTGTCTGAACAGGTATAAAGACAAGGTTGGTGATTTTACTGCCCCCTGGAGGGTGTTGTCTGAACAGGTATAAAGACAAGGTTGGTGATTTACTGCCCCCTGGAGGGAGTTGTCTGAACAGGTATAAAGACAAGGTTGGTGATTTACTGCCCCCTGGAGGGAGTTGTCTGAACAGGTATAAAGACAAGGTTGGTGATTTACTGCCCCCTGGAGGGTGTTGTCTGAACAGGTATAAAGACAAGGATGGTGATTTACTGCCCCCTGGAGGGTGTTGTCTGAACAGGTATAAAGACAAGGTTGGTGATTTACTGCCCCCTGGGAGGGTGTTGTCTGAACAGGTATAAAGACAAGGTTGGTGATTTACTGCCCCTGGGAGGGTGTTGTCTGAACAGGTATAAAGACAAGGTTGGTGATTTACTGCCCCTGGAGGGTGTTGTCTGAACAGGTATAAAGACAAGGTTGGTGATTTACTGCCCCCTGGAGGGTGTTGTCTGAACAGGTATAAAGACATGGTTGGGGATTTACTGCCCCCTGGAGGGTGTCTGTTGTCTCTATCATTCTCTATGGTGTGTACTTGCTTCAGGCAAGGCATGTGTATGAACAGCTGGCTTCTGAAGAATGCCACCCAAGGATACACCTCAGGGAAAGCTTTTAATTTACTGATGATTAAACAGGTACAAATCATAGACCCAAAGGACTAACTGGAACTGATTATGAATGTAACCCACCTTCCACAATATCATTAAAACATTTATCCTCAGACTACCGTACGGTGTATTTGATTTGAACAATTCAAAAATAAAATATATTATCCTCTGATTGGACCCAGTCTATGTGGTTTGCACTCACAGTAACAACAGGCTGACACCTCAGGTGGCAAGGAAAAGCAGGTGAACCCTTTGGAATTACCTGGATTTCTGAATAAATTGGTCATCAAATTTGATTTAAACTTCATCTAAGTCACAACATTAGACAAACATCGTGTGCTTAAACTAATAAACACACAAATGACTGTATTTTTCTTGCCTATTTTTACATCATTTAAACATCCATAATGTAGTTTGGAAAAAGTATGTGAACACCGAGGCTACTGACTTCTCCAAAAGATAATTGGAGTCAGGAGTCAGCTAACCTGGAGTCCAATCAATGAGACGATATTGGAGATGTTGGTTAGAGCTGCCCTGCCCTATAAATCCACTCATAAAATCTGAGTTTGCTATTCACAAGAAGCATTGACTGATGCCATGACTCGAACAAAAGAGATCTCAGAAGACCTAAGATTAATAATTGTTGACGGCAATAAAGCTGGAAAGGGTTAAAGTATCTCTAAAAGCCTTGATGTTCATTAGTCCACGGTCAGACAAATGGTCTATAAATGGAGAAAGTTCAGCACTGTTGCTACTCTCCCTAGGAGTGGCCGTCCTGCAAAGATGACTGCAAGAGCACAGAGCAGAATGCTCAATGAGGTTAAGAAGAATCCTAGAGTGTCAGCTTAAGACTGACAGAAATCTCTGGAACATGCTAACATCTCTGTTGACGAGTCTATGATACATAAAACACTAAACAAGAATGGTGTTCATGAGAGGACACCACAGACGAAGACACTGCTGTCCAAAAAAACCCATTGCTGCACGTCTGAAGTTCGCAAAAGAGCATCTGGATGTTCCACAGCGCTAGCGGCAAAATATTCTGTGGACTGATGAAACTACAGTTGAGTTGTTTGGAAAGAACAGACATCACTATGTGTGGAGAAAAAAGGCACAGCACACCAACATCAAAACCTCACCCCAACTGTAAAGTATAGTGGAGGTAGCATCATGGTTTGATGCTGCGTTGCTGCCTCAGGGCCTGGACAGTTTGCTATCGTCGGCAGAAAAATGAATTCCCAAGTTTATCAAGACATTTTGCAGGAGAATGTTGGGTGATGCAACAGGACAACGACCCAAATGACAGAAGTAAATCGAACACAGAACGGCTTCAACAGAAAATACGCCTTCTGGAGTGGCCCAGTCCTGACCTTCAGAGTCCTGACCTTCTGGAGTGGCCCAGTCAGAGTCCTGACCTTCTGGAGTGGCCCAGTCCAGTGGCCCAGTCAGAGTCCTGACCTTCTGGAGTGGCCCCAGAGTCCTGACCTTCAGTGGCCCAGTCCTGACCTTCTGGAGTGGCCCAGTCAGAGTCCTGACCTTCTGGAGTGGCCCAGTCAGAGTCCTGACCTTCTGGAGTGACCCAGTCAGAGTCCTGACCTTCTGGAGTGGCCCAGTCAGAGTCCTGACCTCAAATGAGATGCTGTGGCATGACCTCAAGAGAGCAGTTCACACCAGACATCCCTTGAACATTGCTGAACTGAAACAGTTTTGCAAAGAGGAATGGTCCAAAATTCCTCCTGACCGTTGTGCAGGTCTGATGCGCAACTACAGGAAACGTTTGTTTGAGGTTATTGCTTCCAAAGGAGGGTCAACCTGTTATTAAATCCAAGGGTTCACATACTTTTCCCACCATGCACTGGGAATGTTTACACAGTGTGTCCAATAAAGACATGAAAACCTTGAATTGTTTTTGTGTGTTATTAGTTTAAGCAGACTGTGTTTGTCTATTGTTGTGACTTAGATGAAGATCAGATGAACATTTTATGACCAATTTATACAGAAATACAGGTATTTCCAAAGGGTTCACATGCTTTTTCCTGCCACTGTATACTACTGACAGGTCACTCACAGTAACAACAGGCCTACATCTATACTACTGACAGGTCACTCACAGTAACAACAGGCCTACATCTATACTACTGACAGGTCACTCACAGTAACAACAGTTCTACATCTATACTATTGACAGGTCCCTCACAGTAACAACAGGCCTACATCTATACTATTGACAGGTCACTCACAGTAACAACAGGCCTACATCTATACTATTGACAGGTCACTCACAGTAACAACAGGCCTACATCTATACTATTGACAGGTCACTCACAGTAACAACAGTTCTACATCTATACTACTGACAGGTCACTCACAGTAACAACAGGCCTACATCTATACTATTGACAGGTCACTCACAGTAACAACAGTTCTACATCTATACTATTGACAGGTCACTCACAGTAACAACAGTTCTACATCTATACTATTGACAGGTCACTCACAGTAACAACAGTTCTACATCTATACTATTGACAGGTCACTCACAGTAACAACAGTTCTACATCTATACTATTGACAGGTCACTCACAGACACAGCCTACATCTATACTATTGACAGGTCCTCACAGTAACAACAGGCCTACATCTATACTATTGACAGGTCACTCACAGTAACAACAGGCCTACATCTATACTATTGACAGGTCCTCACAGTAACAACAGGCCTACATCTATACTACTGACAGGTCACTCACAGTAACAACAGTAACAACAGTTCTACATCTATACTATTGACAGGTCACTCACAGTAACAACAGGCCTACATCTATACTATTGACAGGTCACTCACAGTAACAACAGGCCTACATCTATACTAGGTCACTGACAGGTCACTCACAGTAACAAACATCTATACTAACAGGCCTACATCTATACTATTGACAGGTCACTCACAGTAACAACAGGCCTATTACATCTATACTATTGACAGGTCACTCACAGTAACAACACAGTAACAACAGGCCAGTAACAACAGTTCTACATCTATACTATTGACAGGTCACTCACAGTAACAACAGTTCTACATCTATACTATTGACAGGTCCCTCACAGTAACAACAGTTCTACATCTATACTATTGACAGGTCACTCACAGTAACAACAGTTCTACATCTATACTATTGACAGGTCACTCACAGTAACAACAGTTCTACATCTATACTATTGACAGGTCACTCACAGTAACAACAGTTCTACATCTATACTATTGACAGGTCACTCACAGTAACAACAGTTCTACATCTATACTATTGACAGGTCCCTCACAGTAACAACAGTTCTACATCTATACTATTGACAGGTCACTCACAGTAACAACAGGTTCTACATCTATACTATTGACAGGTCCTCACAGTAACAACAGGTTCTACATCTATACTATTGACAGGTCACTATTAACAACAGTCACTCACAGTAACAACAGTTCTACATCTATACTATTGACAGGTCACTCACAGTAACAACAGTAATCTATACTATTGACAGGTCACTCCTAACAACGGGCCTACATCTATACTACTGACAGGTCACTCACAGTAACAACAGTTCTACATCTATACTATTGACAGGTCACTCACAGTAACAACAGGCCTACATCTATACTACTGACAGGTCACTCACAGTAACAACAGTTCTACATCTATACTATTGACAGGTCACTCACAGTAACAACAGGCCTACATCTATACTATACAGGTACTCACAGACAGGTCACAGGTCACTCACAGTAACAACAGGCCTACATCTATACTATTGACAGGTCACTCACAGTAACAACAGGCCTACATCTATACTATTGACAGGTCACTCACAGTAACAACAGTTCTACATCTATACTATTGACAGGTCCCTCACAGTAACAACAGGCCTACATCTATACTATTGACAGGTCACTCACAGAAACAACAGTTCTACATCTATACTATTGACAGGTCACTCACAGTAACAACAGTTCTACAACAGTTCTCACAGTAACAACATTTCTACATCTATACTATTGACAGGTCACTCAGTAGTAACAGGTCTATACTCTGACAGGTCAACAGTAACAACAGGCCTACATCTATACTCATTGACAGGTCACTCACTCAGGCTTCAGTAACAACAGGCCTACATCCATACTACTGACAGGTCACTCACAGTAACAACAGGCCTACATCTATACTACTGACAGGTCACTCACAGTAACAACAGGCCTACATCTATACTATTGACAGGTCACTCACAGTAACAACAGTTCTACATCTATACTATTGACAGGTCACTCACAGTAACAACAGGCCTACATCTATACTATTGACAGGTCACTCACAGTAACAACAGGCCTACATCTATACTACTGACAGGTCACTCACAGTAACAACAGGCCTACATCTATACTACTGACAGGTCACTCACAGTAACAACAGGCCTACATCTATACTATTGACAGGTCACTACAGTCCATACATCTATACTATTGACAGGTCACTCAGTAACATACATGTTATTACATCTATCACAGGTCACAGTAACAACAGGCCTACATCTATACTATTGACAGGTCACTCACAGTAACAACAGGCCTACATCTATACTACTGACAGGTCACTCACAGTAACAACAGGCCTACATCTATACTACTGACAGGTCACTCACAGTAACAACAGGCCTACATCTATACTACTTAAAAGGCAGTATTTGTTGGTGAGGCTTTTCCCCTCTGGATAGGGTGTATGAAAACAACAGGAGTGTACTTCCTTCCTTCCAGTAAATACAGTGCCTTGCGAAAGTATTCGGCCCCCTTGAACTTTGCGACCTTTTGCCACATGTCAGGCTTCAAACATAAAGATATAAAACTGTATTTTTTTGTGAAGAATCAACAACAAGTGGGACACAATCATGAAGTGGAACGACATTTATTGGATATTTCAAACTTTTTTAACAAATCAAAAACTGAAAAATTGGGCGTGCAAAATTATACTGTATATGTTATTCCATTCAGTAAGGTATTTCAGTAAATATATGTTATTCCATTCAGTAAGGTATTTCAGTAAATATATGTTATTCCATTCAGTAAGGTATTTCAGTAAATATATGTTATTCCATTCAGTAAGGTATTTCAGTAAATATATGGTATTCCATTCAGTAACGTTTGCATAAATTAGTGTTTTAATATGCATTTCTGGACAGGTATTTCCAACAATTGGAAAAACACTGTGCTGACTATAAAACCCAGAAATTCATATATGATGCACGTTAGTATAGTACGATGTGTGTGCAATTTAGTTTTCGTGTTGAACAACCACCTTTTCACAGTTTGGACTCTACTAAATAAAGGTTAATAAGAATACAGTCCGGTGTCAACAACCAGCATCCCAAATGGGACAAATTTCATCCGAGAAACACTGATGTCAGTGTAGATCAGTGAGAGGCACAGATATCCAATGAAATGAGTGTTTAAATCAAATCAAATCGAAGTTAATTTGTCACGTGCGCCGAATACAACAGGTGTAGACTTTACAGTGAAATGCTTACTTACAGCCTCTAACCAACAGTGCAAAAAAAGGTATTAGGTGAACAATAGGTAAGTAAAGAAATAAACAACAGTAAAAAGACAGGCTATATACAGTAGTGAGGCTATATACAGTAGAGAGGCTATATACAGTAGTGAGGCTATATACAGTAGCGAGGCTATAACAGTAGCGAGGCTATAACAGTAGCGAGGCTACATACAGACACCGGTTAGTCAGGCTGATTGAGGTAGTATGTAGATCTGGTTAAAGTGACTATACATATATGATGAACAGACAGTAGCAGTAGCGTAAAAGAGGGGTTGGCAGGAATGTGGGATATATGTCATTCTATGGGTTAATTTCGTGGTGCCTCTGCTCAGAAAACATGTATGGGCTAAAACACACTCAGGACAGAACTGAGTGTGAAAGAGAGAGAGAGATGAACACAGTTGGAACAGAATATCCCACATTCAGAACACAGTGGACCCGAGGGCAGGAATAATCCAAACCACACTCCCCACACGGCACCGCCAAGGAGTCTCTCTCTCTCTCTCTCTCTTTCTCTGTGTGTGTGTGTGTGTGTGTGTATGTTTGTGTGTGTAGAGGGTGTGTGCTCTCTGTTTATATAATGAAGCCCACAGCAGTTAGAGAGCTATCCTGTGTGCTGCTGTTGTGGCAGACTCAGTAGGAGTTGAGACTGAGGCCCAGTGAAGAAGCAGTAGGAGTTGAGACGGAGGCCCAGTGAAGAAGCAGTAAGAGTTGAGACTGAGGCCCAGTGAAGAAGCAGTAGGAGTTGAGACGGAGGCCCAGTGACGAAGCAGTAGGAGTTGAGACGGAGGCCCAGTGAAGAAGCAGTAAGAGTTGAGATACAGGGAAAACACTATCTTCATCAACCAGGTACGTACATCAGGTGACTAGTTCTCTGCTCTTTGAGGTTTTGGCTGCTTTAGAAAACATCATTGATTGATTGACACGTTTTTGGCATATTTTTGAGTAAGAGACTGGAGACAATGATGAACACAGTGGGCTGGTTTCCTGGACACAGATCAGTCCTAGTCCCTTTCAATGAAGTGTATTGAGCATACACTCTAGTCCAGCACTTAATCTGTGTCCGGGAAACGGGCCCTGAAAACGTTCCCAGTAACTGCTTTACAGACTGTATGCATGAAAACTTTCACAGTAACTGCTTTACAGACTGTATGCATGAAAACTTTCACAGTAACTGCTTCACAGACTATATGCATGAAAACTTTCACAGTAACTGCGTCACAGACTGCATGCATGAAAACGTTCACAGTACCGTCACTATAGGGAGCAGGGTACCATGACCAGGGCCCGTCACTATAGGGAGCAGGGTACCAGGACCAGGGCCCTTCACTATAGGGAGCAGGGTACCAGGACCAGGGCCCGTCACTATAGGGAGCAGGGTACCAGGACCAGGGCCCGTCGCTATAGGGAGCAGGGTACCAGGACCAGGGCCCGTCACTATAGGGAGCAGGGTACCATGACCAGGGCCCGTCACTATAGGGAGCAGGGTACCATGACCAGGGCCCGTCACTATAGGGAGCAGGGTACCATGACCAGGGCCCGTCACTATAGGGAGCAGGGTACCAGGACCAGGGCCCGTCACTATAGGGAGCAGGGTACCATGACCAGGGCCCGTCACTATAGGGAGCAGGGTACCAGGACCAGGGCCCTTCACTATAGGGAGCAGGGTACCAGGACCAGGGCCCATCCCTATAGGGAGCAGGGTACCATGACCAGGGCCCGTCACTATAGGGACCAGGGTACCAGGACCAGGGCCCTTCACTATAGGGACCAGGGTACCCCAGGGCCCGACCCTATCCCAGGGTACCATGACCAGGGCCCATCACTAGGGACCTACCAGGACCAGGGCCCATTTATAGGGACCAGGGTACCAGGACCAGGGTGTCACTATAGGGACAGGGTACCAGGACCAGGGCCCTTCACTATAGGGATTCAGGGTACCTGACCAGGGCCCGTCACTATAGGGACCAGGGATTACCAGGACCAGGACAAAACCATTCTTATAGGGAGCATTTACCATTGACCAGGGCCCGTCACTATAGGGACCAGGGCACCAGGACCAGGGCCCTTCACTATAGGGACCAGGGTACCAGGACCAGGGCCCGTTGGAACAGACAGGGAGCAGTGGGACAGAGACCAGGGCCCTTCAAGATAGGGACCAGGGTACCAGGACCAGGGCCCTTCACTATAGGGACCAGGGTACCAGGACCAGGGCCCGTCACTATAGGGACCAGGGTACCAGGACCAGGGCCCTTCACTATAGGGACCAGGGTACCAGGACCAGGGCCCGTCACTATAGGGACCAGGGTACCAGGACCAGGGCCCTTCACTATAGGGACCAGGGTACCAGGACCAGGGCCCGTTGGAACACGTTCACATTTAACCTCAGTGGAATGTATCACAGAACTAAAAACGCAAATATGATTGTGTTAATGAAGACAGGGAGTCTATAATGAATATCTTCAGGGAGGGAATCTGCATGGACATGCACAGAGTGAGAGATAGGAATAACAAGAAAGAGGGGAACTGAAGCATAGAGCTTTACTGACAAGCCCAACAGTGTAGACCTCACAGTGAAATGCTTTACTGACAAGCCCTTAACCAACAGTGTAGACCTCACAGTGAAATGCTTTACTGACAAGCCCTTAACCCAGTTAACAGTGAAAAGCTTTACTGAAAATATAACCAGTGTAGACTATAATAAAAAGTAACACAATGAGAATAACGATGGTTCTATACAAGGGGTAACCCAGTAGACTGAGTCAGTGAAAGGTTATATACAGGGGTACTGGTACTGAGTCAGTGTGGAGGTTACTGTACTGAGTCAGGGGTATTAGTACTTAGTCAGTGTGGAGGTTATGTACAGGGGGTATCAGTACTGAGTCAGTGTGGAGGTTATGTACAGGGGTATCAGTACTGAGTCAGTGTGGAGGTTATATACAGGGGTACTGGTACTGATTCAGTGTGGAGGTTATGTACAGGGGGTACCAGTACTGAGTCAGTGTGGAGGTTATGTACAGGGGTACTGGTACAGAGTCAGTGTGGAGGTTATGTACAGGGGGTATCAAATCAAATCAAATCAAATTTATTTATATAGCCCTTCGTACATCAGCTGATATCTCAAAGTGCTGTACAGAAACCCAGCCTAAAACCCCAAACAGCAAGCAATGCAGGTGTAGAAGCACGGTGGCTAGGAAAAACTCCCTAGAAAGGCCAAAACCTAGGAAGAAACCTAGAGAGGAACCAGGCTATGTGGCGTGGCCAGTCCTCTTCTGGCTGTTCCGGGTGGAGATTATAACAGAACATGGCCAAGATGTTCAAATGTTCATAAATGACCAGCATGGTCGAATAATAATAAGGCAGAACAGTTGAAACTGGAGCAGCAGCACAGTCAGGTGGAATTTGAAGCTGGAGCAGCAGCATGGCCAGGTGGACTGGGGACAGCAAGGAGTCATCATGTCAGGTAGTCCTGGGGCATGGTCCTAGGGCTCAGGTCAGTTGAAACTGGAACAGCAGCATGGCCAGGTGGACTGGGGACAGCAAGGAGTCATCATGTCAGGTAGTCCTGGGGCATGGTCCTAGGGCTCAGGTCCTCCGAGAGAGAGAAAGAAAGAGAGAAGGAGAGAATTAGAGAACGCACACTTAGATTCACACAGGACACCGAATAGGACAGGAGAAGTACTCCAGATATAACAAACTGACCCCAGCCCCCGACACATAAACTACTGCAGCATAAATACTGGAGGCTGAGACAGGAGGGGTCAGGAGACACTGTGGCCCCATCCGTAGACACCCCGGACAGGGCCAAACAGGAAGGATATAACCCCACCCACTTTGCCAAAGCACAGCCCCCACACCACTAGAGGGATATATTCAACCACCAACTTACCATCCTGAGACAAGGCTGAGTATAGCCCACAAAGATCTCCGCCACGGCACAACCCAAGGGGGGCGCCAACCCAGACAGGATGACCACAACAGTGAATCAACCCACTCAGGTGACGCACCCCCTCCAGGGACGGCATGAGAGAGCCCCAGCAAGCCAGTGACTCAGCCCCTGTAATAGGGTTAGAGGCAGAGAATCCCAGTGGAAAGAGGGGAACCGGCCAGGCAGAGACAGCAAGGGCGGTTCGTTGCTCCAGAGCCTTCCGTTCACCTTCCCAATCCTGGGCCAGACTACACTCAATCATATGACCTACTGAAGAGATGAGTCTTCAGTAAAGACTTAAAGGTTGAGACCGAGTTTGCGTCTCTGACATGGGTAGGCAGACCGTTCCATAAAAATGGAGCTCTATAGGAGAAAGCCCTGCCTCCAGCTGTTTGCTTAGAAATTCTAGGGACAATTAGGAGGCCTGCGTCTTGTGACCGTAGCGTACGTGTAGGTATGTATGGCAGGACCAAATCAGAGAGATAGGTAGGAGCAAGCCCATATAATGCTTTGTAGGTTAGCAGTAAAACCTTGAAATCAGCCCTTGCTTTGACAGGAAGCCAGTGTAGAGAGGCTAGCACTGGAGTAATATGATAAAAAATGTTGGTTCTAGTCAGGATTCTAGCAGCCGTATTTAGCACCAACTGAAGTTTATTTAGTGCTTTATCCGGGTAGCCGGAAAGTAGAGCATTGCAGTAGTCTAACCTAGAAGTGACAAAAGCATGGATTAATTTTTCTGCATCATTTTTGGACAGAAAGTTTCTGATTTTTGCAATGTTACGTATCAGTACTGAGTCAGTGTAGGTGTTATATACAGGGGTACTGGTACTGAGTCTGAGTCAGTGTGGAGGTTATATACAGGGGTACTGGTACAGAGTCAGTGTGGAGGTTATGTACAGGGGTATCAGTACTGAGTCAGTGTGGAGGTTATATACAGGGGTACTGGTACTGAGTCAGTGTGGAGGTTATGTACAGGGGGTACCAGTACTGAGTCAGTGTGGAGGTTATATACAGGGGGTACTGGTACAGAGTCAGTGTGGAGGTTATGTACAGTGGGGGGTACTGGTACTGAGTCAGTGTGGAGGTTATATACAGGGGGTACTGGTACTGAGTCAGTGTGGAGGTTATATACAGGGGGGGTACTGAGTCAGTGTGGAGGTTATATACAGGGGAGTCAGTGTGGAGGTTATATACAGGGGGTTACCGGTACCGAGTCAGTGTGGAGGTTATATAAAGGTTATATACAGGTGCACAGAGTCGGTACTGAGTCAGTGTGGAGGCTATATACAGGGGGTACCGGTCAATGTAAATTGTCCATTGGCGATTTTTATAAATTGTTCAGTAGTCTAATGGCTTGGGGGTAGAAGCTGTTGAGGAGCCTTTTGGTCCTAGACTTGGCGCTCCGGTACCGCTTGCCGTGCTGTAGCAGAGAAAACAGTCTATGACTTGGGAGACTGGAGTCTCTGACAATTTTATGGGTTTTCCTCTGACACAGCCTATTATATAGGTCCTGGATGGCAGGAAGCTTGGCTCCAGTGATGTACTGGGACGTTCGCACTACCCTCTGTAGCACCTTATGGTCAGATGCCGAGCAGTTGCCATACCAGGCGGTGATGCTACTGGTCAGGATGCTCTCGATGGTGCAGCTGTAGAACCTTTTGAGGATCTGGGGGCGCATGACAAATCTTTTCAGTCTCCCGAGGGGGAAAAGGGTTTGTTGTGCCCTCTTCACGACTGTCTTGGTATGTTTGGACCATGATAGTTTGTTGGTGATGTGGACACCAAGGAACTTGAACCTCTCGACCCACTCCACTACAGCCCTGACGTTGTTAATGGGGGCCTGTTTGGCCCGCCTTTTCCTGTAGTCCACGATCAGCTCCTTTGGTTGTTGTCCTGGCACCACACTGTCTCCTCCTTATAGGCCGTCTCCTCGTTGTCAGTGTTGTGTCGTCAGCCAACTTAATGATGGTGTTGGAGTCGTGTTTGGCCACACAGTTGTGGGTGAACAGGGAATACAGGAGGGGACTAAGTACACACCCCTGAGGGGCCCCAGTGTTAAGGATCAGAGTGGCAGACACGTTCTTGCCTACTCTTACCAACTGGGGGCGGCTCGTCAGGAAGTCCAGAATCCAGTTGCAGAGGGAGGTGCTTAGTCCCAGAGTCCTTAGCTGTGGAGTGCGATTGAGATTGCGTCATCTGTGGATCTGTTGGGGCGGTATGCAAATTGGAGTGGGTCTAGGGTT
>NC_056444.1:975000-1147500 GCF_018296145.1 Oncorhynchus tshawytscha | reverse complement strand
TAGTACACTCTACACATCGTAGTACAGTCTGACTCTACACATTCTACTACAGTCTGACTACACATTCTAGTACAGTCTGACTCTACACATTCTAGTACATCTGTCTCTACACATTCTAGTACAGTCTGACTCTACACATTCTAGTACAGTCTGACTCTACACATTCTAGTACAGTCTGACTCTACACATCCTAGTACAGTCTGTCTCTACACATTCTAGTACTGTCTGTCTATACATCCTAGTACAGTCTGACTCTACACATCCTAGTACAGTCTGTCTCTACACATTCTAGTACTGTCTGTCTACACATTCTAGTACAGTCTGTCTACACATTCTAGCACCATCTGACTCTACAGATCCTAGTACAGTCTGACTCTACACATCCTAGTACAGTCTGTCTCTACACATTCTAGTACTGTCTGTCTACACATTCTAGCACAGTCTGACTCTACACATCCTAGTACAGTCTGTCTCTACACATTCTAGTACTGTCTGTCTACACATTCTAGTACAGTCTGTCTCTACACATTCTAGTACAGTCTGTCTCTACACATTCTAGTACAGTCTGTCTCTACACATTCTACTACAGTCTGTCTCTACACATTCTACTACAGTCTGACTCTACACATTCTACTACAGTCTGTCTCTACACATTCTAGTACAGTCTGTCTCTACACAGCTAGTACAGTCTGTCTCTACACATTCTAGTACAGTCTGTCTCTACACATTCTAGTACAGTCTGACTCTACACATTCTACTACAGTCTGTCTCTACACATCCTAGTACAGTCTGACTCTACACATTCTAGTACAGTCTGACTCTACACATTCTAGTACAGTCTGTCTCTACACATTCTAGTACAGTCTGACTCTACACATTCTAGTACAGTCTGTCTCTACACATTCTAGTACTGTCTGTCTACACATTCTAGTACAGTCTGTCTCTACACATTCTAGTACAGTCTGACTCTACACATTCTAGTACAGTCTGTCTCTACACATTCTAGTACAGTCTGTCTCTACACATTCTATTATTGTCTGGTACAGCTAGTACAGTCTGTCTCTACACATTCTAGTACAGTCTGTCTCTACACTCTAGTACAGTCTGACTCTACAGTCTAGTACAGTCTGACTCTACACATTCTAGTACAGTCTGACTCTACACATTCTAGTACAGTCTGACTCTACACATTCTAGTACAGTCTGTCTCTACACATTCTACTACAGTCTGACTCTACACATTCTAGTACAGTCTGACTCTACACATTCTAGTACAGTCTGACTCTACACATTCTAGTACAGTCTGACTCTACACATTCTAGTACAGTCTGACTCTACACATTCTAGTACAGTCTGACTCTACACATTCTACTACAGTCTGACTACACATTCTAGTACAGTCTGACTCTACACATCTAGTACAGTCTGTCTCTACACATTCTAGTACAGTCTGACTCTACACATTCTAGTACAGTCTGACTCTACACATTCTACTATAGTCTGACTACACATTCTAGTACAGTCTGACTCTACACATTCTAGTACAGTCTGACTCTACACATTCTAGTACAGTCTGTCTCTACACATTCTAGTACAGTCTGACTCTACACATTCTAGTACAGTCTGACTACACATTCTAGTACAGTCTGACTCTACACATTCTACTACAGTCTGACTCTACACATTCTACTACAGTCTGACTACACATTCTAGTACAGTCTGACTCTACACATTCTAGTACAGTCTGACTCTACACATTCTAGTACAGTCTGACTCTACACATTCTAGTACAGTCTGTCTCTACACATTCTAGTACAGTCTGTCTCTACACATTCTAGTACAGTCTGACTACACATTCTAGTACAGTCTGACACTACACATTCTAGTACAGTCTGACTCTACACATTCTACTACAGTCTGACTCTACACATTCTACTACAGTCTGTCTCGACACATTCTAGTACAGTCTGGTACAGCTAGTACAGTCTGACTCTACACATTCTAGTACAATCTGTCTCTACACATCCTAGTACAGTCTGACTCTACACATTCTACTACAGTCTGTCTCTACACATTCTAATACAGTCTGACTCTACACATTCTAGTAAAGTCTGTCTCTACACATTCTAGTACAGTCTGACTCTACACATTCTAGTACAGTCTGACTCTACACATTCTAGTACAGTCTGACTCTACACATTCTAGTACAGTCTGACTCTACACATTCTAGTACAGTCTGTCTCTACACATTCTAGTACAGTCTGACTCTACATTCTAGTACAGTCTGACTCTACACATTCTAGTACAGTACACTAGTACAGTCTGACTCTACACATTCTAGTACAGTCTGACTCTACACATTCTAGTACAGTCTGTCTCTACACATTCTAGTACAGTCTGACTCTACACATTCTACTACAGTCTGACTCTACACATTCTAGTACAGTCTGACTCTACACATTCTACTACAGTCTGACTCTACACATTCTAGTACAGTCTGACTCTACACATTCTAGTACAGTCTGACTCTACACATTCTAGTACAGTCTGACTCTACACATTCTAGAACAGTCTGACTCTACACATTCTAGTACAGTCTGGTACAGCTAGTACAGTCTGACTCTACACATTCTAGTACAGTCTGACTCTACACATTCTAGTACAGTCTGACTCTACACATTCTAGTACAGTCTGACTACACATTCTAGTACAGTCTGACTCTACACATTCTAGTACAGTCTGACTCTACACATTCTACTACAGTCTGACTCTACACATTCTAGTACAGTCTGACTCTACACATTCTAGTACAGTCTGACTCTACACATTCTAGTACAGTCTGACTCTACACATTCTAGTACAGTCTGACTCTACACATTCTAGTACAGTCTGACTCTACACATTCTAGTACAGTCTGACTACACATTCTAGTACAGTCTGACTCTACACATTCTAGTACATTCTGTCTCTACACATTCTAGTACAGTCTGACTCTACACATTCTAGTACAGTCTGACTCTACACATTCTACTATAGTCTGACTACACATTCTAGTACAGTCTGACTCTACACATTCTAGTACAGTCTGACTCTACACATTCTAGTACAGTCTGTCTCTACACATTCTAGTACAGTCTGACTACACATTCTAGTACAGTCTGACTACACATTCTAGTACAGTCTGACTCTACACATTCTATTACAGTCTGACTCTACACATTCTACTACAGTCTGACTCTACACATTCTAGTACAGTCTGACTCTACACATTCTAGTACAGTCTGACTCTACACATTCTAGTACAGTCTGACTCTACACATTCTAGTACAGTCTGTCTCTACACATTCTAGTACAGTCTGACTACACATTCTAGTACAGTCTGACTACACATTCTAGTACAGTCTGACACTACACATTCTACTACAGTCTGACTCTACACATTCTAGTACAGTCTGTCTCTACACATCCTAGTACAATCTGTCTCTACACATTCTAGTACAGTCATTCTATTATAGTCTGGTACAGCTAGTACAATCTGTCTCTACACATTCTACTACTGTCTGTCTCTACACATCCTAGTACAGTCTGACTCTACACATTCTACTACTGTCTGTCTCTACACATCCTAGTACAGTCTGACTCTACACATTCTACTACTGTCTGTCTCTACACATCCTAGTACAGTCTGACTCTACACATTCTAGTACAGTCTGACTCTACACATTCTAGTACAGTCTGACTCTACACATTCTCGTACAGTCTGACTCTACACATCCTAGTACAGTCTGTCTCTACACATTCTAGTACAGTCTGTCTCTACACATTCTATTACAGTCTGGTACAGCTAGTACAGTCTGTCTCTACACATTCTAGTACAGTCTGACTCTACACATTCTACTACAGTCTGTCTCTACACATCCTAGTACAGTCTGACTCTACACATTCTAGTACAGTCTGACTACACATTCTAGTACAGTCTGACTCTACACATTCTAGTACAGTCTGTCTCTACACATTCTAGTACAGTCTGACTCTACACATTCTACTACAGTCTGACTCTACACATTCTAGTACAGTCTGACTCTACACATTCTAGTACAGTCTGACTCTACACATTCTAGTACAGTCTGACTCTACACATTCTACTACAGTCTGACTACACATTCTAGTACAGTCTGACTCTACACATTCTAGTACATTCTGTCTCTACACATTCTAGTACAGTCTGACTCTACACATTCTAGTACAGTCTGACTCTACACATTCTAGTACAGTCTGACTACACATTCTAGTACAGTCTGACTCTACACATTCTAGTACAGTCTGACTCTACACATTCTAGTACAGTCTGTCTCTACACATTCTAGTACAGTCTGACTACACATTCTAGTACAGTCTGACTACACATTCTAGTACAGTCTGACTCTACACATTCTACTACAGTCTGACTCTACACATTCTAGTACAGTCTGACTCTACACATTCTAGTACAGTCTGACTCTACACATTCTAGTACAGTCTGACAGTCTCTACACATTCTAGTACAGTCTGACTCTACACATTCTAGTACTGTCTGTCTCTACACATTCTAGTACAGTCTGACTACACATTCTAGTACAGTCTGACTACACATTCTAGTACAGTCTGACACTACACATTCTACTACAGTCTGACTCTACACATTCTACTACAGTCTGACTCTACACATTCTACTACAGTCTGTCTCTACACATTCTACAGTCTGGTACAGCTAGTACAGTCTGACTCTACACATTCTAGTACAGTCTGTCTCTACACATTCTAGTACAGTCTGACTCTACACATTCTAGTAAAGTCTGTCTCTACACATTCTAGTACAGTCTGACTCTACACATTCTAGTACAGTCTGACTCTACACATTCTAGTACAGTCTGACTCTACACATTCTAGTACAGTCTGACTCTACACATTCTAGTACAGTCTGACTCTACACATTCTAGTACAGTCTGACTCTACACATTCTAGTACAGTCTGACTCTACACATTCTAGTACAGTCTGACTCTACACATTCTACTACAGTCTGACTACACATTCTAGTACAGTCTGACTCTACACATTCTAGTACAGTCTGACTCTACACATTCTAGTACAGTCTGACTCTACACATTCTAGTACAGTCTGACTCTACACATTCTAGTACAGTCTGTCTACACATTCTAGTACAGTCTGACTCTACACATTCTAGTACAGTCTGTCTCTACACATTCTAGTACAGTCTGTCTCGACACATTCTAGTACAGTTTGTCTACACATCCTAGTACAGTCTGTCTCTACACATTCTAGTACTGTCTGTCTACACATTCTAGTACAGTCTGTCTCTACACATTCTAGTACAGTCTGTCTCTACACATTCTACTACAGTCTGTCTCTACACATTCTACTACAGTCTGACTCTACACATTCTACTACAGTCTGACTACACATTCTAGTACAGTCTGACTCTACACATTCTAGTACAGTCTGACTCTACACATTCTAGTACAGTCTGACTCTACACATTCTACTACAGTCTGACTACACATTCTAGTACAGTCTGAATCTACACATTCTAGTACAGTCTGACTCTACACATTCTACTACAGTCTGACTCTACACATTCTAGTACAGTCTGTCTCTACATTCTAGTACAGTCTGACTCTACACATTCTAGTACAGTCTGACTCTACACATTCTACTACAGTCTGACTCTACACATTCTAGTACAGTCTGACTCACATTCTACTACAGTCTGACTACACATTCTAGTACAGTCTGACTCTACACATTCTAGTACAGTCTGACTCTACACATTCTAGTACAGTCTGACTCTACACATTCTAGTACAGTCTGACTACACATTCTAGTACAGTCTGACTCTACACATTCTAGTACAGTCTGACTCTACACATTCTAGTACAGTCTGACTCTACACATTCTACTACAGTCTGACTCTACACATTCTAGTACAGTCTGACTCTACACATTCTAGTACAGTCTGACTCTACACATTCTAGTACAGTCTGTCTCTACACATTCTAGTACAGTCTGACTACACATTCTAGTACAGTCTGACTACACATTCTAGTACAGTCTGACTCTACACATTCTACTACAGTCTGACTCTACACATTCTACTAAGTCTGACTCTACACATTCTAGTACAGTCTGACTCTACACATTCTACTACAGTCTGACTCTACACATTCTAGTACAGTCTGTCTCGACACATTCTAGTACAGTCTGACTCTACACATTCTAGTACAGTCTGTCTCTACACATTCTAGTACAGTCTGACTCTACACATTCTACTACAGTCTGTCTCTACACATTCTACAGTCTGACTCTACACATTCTAGTACAGTCTGTCTCTACACATTCTAGTACAGTCTGACTCTACACATTCTAGTACAGTCTGACTCTACACATTCTAGTACAGTCTGACTCTACACATTCTAGTACAGTCTGACTCTGCACATTCTATACAGTCTGACTGTACACATTCTAGTACAGTCTGACTCTACACATTCTACTACAGTCTGACTACACATTCTAGTACAGTCTGACTCTACACATTCTAGTACAGTCTGACTCTACACATTCTAGTACAGTCTGACTCTACACATTCTAGTAAACTACACATGTACAGTCTGACACATTCTAGTACAGTCTGACTCTACACATTCTAGTACAGTCTGACTCTACACATTCTAGTACAGTCTGTCTCTACACATTCTAGTACAGTCTGTCTCTACACATTCTAGTACAGTCTGTCTCTACACATTCTAGTACAGTCTGTCTCTACACATTCTAGTACAGTCTGTCTCTACACATTCTACTACAGTCTGTCTCTACACATTCTACTACAGTCTGTCTCTACACATTCTAGTACAGTCTGTCTCTACACATTCTAGTACAGTCTGACTCTACACATTCTAGTACAGTCTACACATTCTAGTACAGTCTGACTCTACACATTCTAGTACAGTCTGACTCTACACATTCTAGTACAGTCTGACTCTACACATTCTAGTACATTCTGTCTCTACACATTCTAGTACAGTCTGACTCTACACATTCTAGTACAGTCTGACTCTACACATTCTACTATAGTCTGACTACACATTCTAGTACAGTCTGACTCTACACATTCTAGTACAGTCTGACTCTACACATTCTAGTACTGTCTGTCTCTACACATTCTAGTACAGTCTGACTCTACACATTCTAGTACAGTCTGACTACACATTCTAGTACAGTCTGACTCTACACATTCTACTACAGTCTGACTCTACACATTCTACTACAGTCTGACTACACATTCTAGTACAGTCTGACTCTACACATTCTAGTACAGTCTGACTCTACACATTCTAGTACAGTCTGACTCTACACATTCTAGTACTGTCTGTCTCTACACATTCTAGTACAGTCTGACTACACATTCTAGTACAGTCTGACTACACATTCTAGTACAGTCTGACTCTACACATTCTACTACAGTCTGTCTCTACACATCCTAGTACAGTCTGTCTCTACACATTCTAGTACAGTCTGTCTCTACACATTCTATTATAGTCTGGTACAGCTAGTACAGTCTGACTCTACACATTCTACTACTGTCTGTCTCTACACATCCTAGTACAGTCTGACTCTACACATTCTACTACAGTCTGTCTCTACACATTCTAGTACAGTCTGACTCTACACATTCTAGTACAGTCTGTCTCTACACATTCTAGTACAGTCTGTCTCTACACATGCTAGTACAGTCTGTCTCTACACATTCTAGTACAGTCTGACTACACATTCTAGTACAGTCTGACTCTACACATTCTAGTACAGTCTGTCTCTACACATTCTAGTACAGTTTGACTCTACACATTCTAGTACAGTCTGACTCTACACATTCTAGTACAGTCTGTACAGCTAGTACAGTCTGACTCTACACATTCTAGTACAGTCTGACTCTACACATTCTACTACAGTCTGTCTCTACACATTCTACTACAGTCTGACTCTACACATTCTAGTACAGTCTGACTCTACACATTCTAGTACAGTCTGACTCTACACATTCTACTACAGTCTGACTCTACACATTCTAGTACAGTCTGACTCTACACATTCTAGAACAGTCTGACTGACACATTCTAGAACAGTCTGACTCTACACATTCTAGTACAGTCTGACTCTACATTCTAGTACAGTCTGACTCTACACATTCTAGTACAGTCTGACTCTACACATTCTAGTACAGTCTGACTCTACACATTCTAGTACAGTCTGACTACACATTCTAGTACAGTCTGACTCTACACATTCTAGTACAGTCTGTCTCTACACATTCTACTACAGTCTGACTCTACACATTCTACTACAGTCTGACTCTACACATTCTAGTACAGTCTGACTCTACACATTCTAGTACAGTCTGACTCTACACATTCTAGTACAGTCTGACTCTACACATTCGTAGTACAGTCTGACTCTACACATTCTACTACAGTCTGACTACACATTCTAGTACAGTCTGACTCTACACATTCTAGTACAGTCTGTCTCTACACATTCTAGTACAGTCTGACTCTACACATTCAAGTACAGTCTGACTCTACACATTCTACTATAGTCTGACTACACATTCTAGTACAGTCTGACTCTACACATTATAGTACAGTCTGACTCTACACATTCTAGTACTGTCTGTCTCTACACATTCTAGTACAGTCTGACTCTACATTCTAGTACAGTCTAGTACAGTCTGACTCTACACATTCTAGTACAGTCTGACTCTACACATTCTACAGTACAGTCTACAGTCATTCTAGTACAGTCTGACTCTACACATTCTAGTACAGTCTGACTCTACACATTCTAGTACAGTCTGACTCTACACATTCTAGTACAGTCTGTCTCTACACATTCTAGTACAGTCTGACTACACATTCTAGTACAGTCTGACTACACATTCTAGTACAGTCTGACACTACACATTCTACTACAGTCTGACTCTACACATTCTACTACAGTCTGACTCTACACATTCTACTACAGTCTGTCTCGACACATTCTAGTACAGTCTGGTACAGCTAGTACAGTCTGACTCTACACATTCTAGTACAATCTGTCTCTACACATCCTAGTACAGTCTGACTCTACACATTCTACTACAGTCTGTCTCTACACATTCTAATACAGTCTGACTCTACACATTCTAGTAAAGTCTGTCTCTACACATTCTAGTACAGTCTGACTCTACACATTCTAGTACAGTCTGACTCTACACATTCTAGTACAGTCTGACTCTACACATTCTAGTACAGTCTGACTCTACACATTCTAGTACAGTCTGACTCTACACATTCTAGAACAGTCTGACTCTACACATTCTAGTACAGTCTGGTACAGCTAGTACAGTCTGACTCTACACATTCTAGTACAGTCTGACTCTACACATTCTACTACAGTCTGACTCTACACATTCTAGTACAGTCTGACTCTACACATTCTAGTACAGTCTGACTACACATTCTAGTACAGTCTGACTCTACACATTCTACTACAGTCTGTCTCTACACATTCTAGTACAGTCTGACTCTACACATTCTACTACAGTCTGACTCTACACATTCTACTACAGTCTGACTCTACACATTCTAGTACAGTCTGACTCTACACATTAGTACAGTCTGACTCTACACATTCTACTACAGTCTGACTACACATTCTAGTACAGTCTGACTCTACACATTCTAGTACAGTCTGTCTCTACACATTCTAGTACAGTCTGACTCTACACATTCTAGTACAGTCTGACTCTACACATTCTACTACAGTCTGACTACACATTCTAGTACAGTCTGACTCTACACATTCTAGTACAGTCTGACTCTACACATTCTAGTACAGTCTGTCTCTACACATTCTAGTACAGTCTGACTACACATTCTAGTACAGTCTGACTACACATTCTAGTACAGTCTGACTCTACACATTCTAGTACAGTCTGACTCTACACATTCTACTACAGTCTGACTACACATTCTAGTACAGTCTGACTCTACACATTCTAGTACAGTCTGACTCTACACATTCTAGTACAGTCTGACTCTACACATTCTAGTACAGTCTGTACAGTCTTCTCTACACATTCTAGTACAGTCTGACTACACATTCTAGTACAGTCTGACTACACATTCTAGTACAGTCTGACTCTACACATTCTAGTACAGTCTGACTCTACACATTCTACTACAGTCTGACTCTACACATTCTACTACAGTCTGTCTCGACACATTCTAGTACAGTCTGACTCTACACATTCTAGTACAGTCTGACTCTACACATTCTAGTACAGTCTGACTCTACACATTCTAGTACAGTCTGACTCTACACATTCTAGTACAGTCTGTCTCTACACATTCTAGTACAGTCTGACTCTACACATTCTAGTACAGTCTGACTCTACACATTCTAGTACAGTCTGACTCTACACATTCTAGTACAGTCTGACTCTACACATTCTAGTACAGTCTGACTCTACACATTCTAGTACAGTCTGACTCTACACATTCTACTACAGTCTGACTCTACACATTCTAGTACAGTCTGACTCTACACATTCTACTACAGTCTGACTAACATTCTAGTACAGTCTGACTCTACACATTCTAGTACAGTCTGACTCTACACATTCTAGTACAGTCTGACTCTACACATTCTAGTACAGTCTGACTCTACACATTCTAGTACAGTCTGACTCTACACATTCTAGTACAGTCTGACTCTACACATTCTCTACACATTCTAGTACAGTCTGACTCTACACATTCTAGTACAGTCTGACTCTACACATTCTAGTACAGTCTGACTACACATTCTAGTACAGTCTGACTCTACACATTCTAGTACAGTCTGACTCTACACATTCTAGTACAGTCTGACTCTACACATTCTACTACAGTCTGACTACACATTCTAGTACAGTCTGACTCTACACATTCTAGTACAGTCTGACTACACATTCTAGTACAGTCTGACTCTACACATTCTAGTACAGTCTGACTCTACACATTCTAGTACAGTCTGACTCTACACATTCTAGTACAGTCTGACTCTACACATTCTACTACAGTCTGACTCTACACATTCTAGTACAGTCTGACTACACATTCTACTACAGTCTGACTACACATTCTAGTACAGTCTGACTCTACACATTCTAGTACAGTCTGACTCTACACATTCTCTACAGTCTGACTCTACACATTCTAGTACAGTCTGACTCTACACATTCTAGTACAGTCTGACTCTACACATTCTAGTACAGTCTGACTCTACACATTCTAGTACAGTCTGACTCTACACATTCTAGTACAGTCTGACTCTACACATTCTAGTACAGTCTGACTCTACACATTCTAGTACAGTCTGACTCTACACATTCTAGTACAGTCTGACTCTACACATTCTAGTACAGTCTGACTCTACACATTCTAGTACAGTCTGACTCTACACATTCTAGTACAGTCTGACTCTACACATTCTAGTACAGTCTGACTCTACACATTCTACTACAGTCTGACTCTACACATTCTAGTACAGTCTGACTCTACACATTCTACTACAGTCTGACTCTACACATTCTACTACAGTCTGTCTCGACACATTCTAGTACAGTCTGACATTCTACACATTCTAGTACAGTCTGTCTCTACACATTCTAGTACAGTCTGACTCTACACATTCTAGTACAGTCTGTCTCTACACATTCTAATACAGTCTGACTCTACACATTCTAGTACAGTCTGTCTCTACACATTCTAGTACAGTCTGACTCTACACATTCTAGTACAGTCTGACTCTACACATTCTAGTACAGTCTGACTCTACACATTCTAGTACAGTCTGACTCTGCACATTCTAGTACAGTCTGACTCTACACATTCTAGTACAGTCTGACTCTACACATTCTACAGTCTGACTACACATTCTAGTACAGTCTGACTCTACACATTCTAGTACAGTCTGACTCTACACATTCTGCAGTCTGACTCTACACATTCTAGTAAAGTATGTCTACACATTCTAGTACAGTCTGACTCTACACATTATAGTACAGTCTGTCTACACATTCTAGTACAGTCTGACTCTACACATTCTAGTACAGTCTGTCTCTACACATTCTAGTACAGTCTGTCTCTACACATTCTAGTACAGTCTGACTCTACACATTCTAGTACAGTCTGTCTCTACACATTCTGTCTCTACACATTCTAGTACAGTCTGACTCTACACATTCTAGTACAGTCTGACTCTACACATTCTAGTACAGTCTGACTCTACACATTCTAGTACAGTCTGACTCTACACATTCTAGTACAGTCTGACTCTACACATTCTAGTACAGTCTGACTCTACACATTCTACTACAGTCTGACTACACATTCTAGTACAGTCTAGTACATTCTGTCTCTACACATTCTAGTACAGTCTGACTCTACACATTCAGTACAGTCTGACTCTACACATTCTAGTCTGACTACATTCTAGTACAGTCTGACTCTACACATTCTAGTACAGTCTGACTCTACACATTCTAGTACAGTCTGTCTCTACACATTCTAGTACAGTCTGACTACACATTCTAGTACAGTCTGACTACACATTCTAGTACAGTCTGACTCTACACATTCTCTACAGTCTGTACAGTCTGACTACACATTCTAGTACAGTCTGACTCTACACATTCTAGTACAGTCTGACTCTACACATTCTAGTACAGTCTGACTCTACACATTCTAGTACTGTCTGTCTCTACACATTCTAGTACAGTCTGACTACACATTCTAGTACAGTCTCTACACATTCTAGTACAGTCTGACTCTACACATTCTAGTACAGTCTGACTCTACACATTCTACTACAGTCTGACTCTACACATTCTACTACAGTCTGTCTCGACACATTCTAGTACAGTCTTCTAGTACAGTCTGACTCTACACATTCTAGTACAGTCTGTCTCTACACATTCTAGTACAGTCTGACTCTACACATTCTACTACAGTCTGTCTCTACACATTCTAGTACAGTCTGACTCTACACATTCTAGTAAAGTCTGTCTCTACACATTCTAGTACAGTCTGACTCTACACATTCTAGTACAGTCTGACTCTACACATTCTAGTACAGTCTGACTACACATTCTAGTACAGTCTGACTCTACACATTCTAGTACAGTCTGTCTCTACACATTCTAGTACAGTACTCTATACATTGTAGTCAGTCTGACTCTACACATTCTAGTACAGTCTGCTAGTACAATCTGACTCTACACATTCTAGTACAGTCTGACTCTACACATTCTAGTACAGTCTGACTCTACACATTCTACTACAGTCTGACTCTACACATTCTACTACAGTCTGACTCTACACATTCTAGTACAGTCTGACTCTACACATTCTAGTACAGTCTGACTCTACACATTCTAGTACAGTCTGACTCTACACATTCTAGTACAGTCTGACTCTACACATTCTAGAACAGTCTGACTCTACACATTCTAGTACAGTCTGGTACAGCTAGACAATCTGACTCTACACATTCTAGTACAGTCTGACTCTACACATTCTAGTACAGTCTGACTCTACTACACATTCTAGTACAGTCTGACTACACATTCTAGTACAGTCTGACTCTACACATTCTAGAACAGTCTGTCTCTACACATTCTACTACAGACTCTACACATTCTACTACAGTCTGACTCTACACATTCTAGTACAGTACAGTCTGACTCTACACATTCTAGTACAGTCTGACTCTACACATTCTAGTACAGTCTGACTCTACACATTCTACTACAGTCTGACTACACATTCTAGTACAGTCTGACTCTACACATTCTAGTACAGTCTGTCTCTACACATTCTAGTACAGTCTGACTCTACACATTCAAGTACAGTCTGACTCTACACATTCTACTACAGTCTGACTACACATTCTAGTACAGTCTGACTCTACACATTCTAGTACAGTCTGACTCTACACATTCTAGTACTACACATTCTAGTACAGCCTGTCTCTACACATTCTAGTACAGTCTGACTACACATTCTAGTACAGTCTGACTACACATTCTAGTACAGTCTGACTCTACACATTCTACTACAGTCTGACTCTACACATTCTAGTACAGTCTGACTCTACACATTCTAGTACAGTCTGACTCTACACATTCTAGTACAGTCTGACTCTACACATTCTAGTACAGTCTGACTCTACACATTCTAGTACAGTCTGTCTCTACACATTCTAGTACAGTCTGACTACACATTCTAGTACAGTCTGACTACACATTCTAGTACAGTCTGACTCTACACATTCTAGTCTGACTACACATTCTACTACAGTCTGACTCTACACATTCTACTACAGTCTGTCTCTACACATTCTATTATAGTCTGGTACAGCTAGTACAGTCTGACTCTACACATTCTACTACTGTCTGTCTCTACACATCCTAGTACAGTCTGACTCTACACATTCTACTACTGTCTGCTACAGCTAGTACAGTCTGTCTCTACACATCCTAGTACAGTCTGTCTCTACACATCCTAGTACAGTCTGTCTCTACACATCCTAGTACAGTCTGACTCTACACATTCTACTACTGTCTGTCTCTACACATTCTAGTACAGTCTGACTCTACACATTCTAGTACAGTCTGACTCTACACATTCTAGTACAGTCTGACTCTACACATTCTAGTA
This sequence comes from Oncorhynchus tshawytscha, assembly GCF_018296145.1. Lineage (NCBI taxonomy): Eukaryota > Metazoa > Chordata > Actinopteri > Salmoniformes > Salmonidae > Oncorhynchus > Oncorhynchus tshawytscha. Next base: position 1,132,708 of record NC_056444.1, on the reverse strand, counting down.
CAGTCTGACTCTAGTACATCTGACTCTACACATTCTAGTACAGTCTGACTCTACACATTCTAGTACAGTCTGACTCTACACATTCTAGTACAGTCTGACTCTACACATTCTAGTACAGTCTGACTCTACACATTCTAGTACAGTCTGACTCTACACATTCTAGTACATTCTACACAGTACAGTCTGACTCTACACATTCTACTACAGTCTGACTCTACACATTCTACTACAGTCTGACTCTACACATTCTAGTACAGTCTGACTCTACACATCTAGTACACATCTGACTCTACACATTCTACTACAGTCTGACTACACATTCTAGTACAGTCTGACTCTACACATTCTAGTACAGTCTGTCTCTACACATTCTAGTACAGTCTGACTCTACACATTCTAGTACAGTCTAACTCTACACATTCTACTACAGTCTGACTACACATTCTAGTACAGTCTGACTCTACACATTCTAGTACAGTCTGACTCTACACATTCTAGTACAGTCTGTCTCTACACACATTCTACTACAGTCTGTACAGTCTCTACACATTCTAGTACAGTCTGACTCTACACATTCTAGTACAGTCTGACTCTACACATTCTAGTACAGTCTGACTACACATTCTACAGTCTGACTCTACACATTCTAGTACAGTCTGACTCTACACATTCTAGTTCTACATACTAGTCTGTCTGTCTCTACACATTCTAGTACAGTCTGACTACACATTCTAGTACAGTCTGACTACACATTCTAGTACAGTCTGACACTACACATTCTACTACAGTCTGACTCTACACATTCTACTACAGTCTGACTCTACACATTCTACTACAGTCTGTCTCGACACATTCTAGTACAGTCTGGTACATTCTAGTACAGTCTGACTCTACACATTCTAGTACAGTCTGACTCTACACATTCTAGTACAGTCTGACTCTACACATTCTAGTACAGTCTGTCTACACATTCTAGCACCGTCTGACTCTACAGATCCTAGTACAGTCTGACTCTACACATCCTAGTACAGTCTGTCTCTACACATTCTAGTACTGTCTGTCTACACATTCTAGCACAGTCTGACTCTACACATCCTAGTACAGTCTGTCTCTACACATCCTACTACAGTCTGACTCTACACATCCTAGTACAGTCTGTTTCTACACATTCTACTACAGTCTGACTACACATTCTACTACAGTCTGTCTCTACACATCCTAGTACAGTCTGACTCTACACATCCTAGTACAGTCTGTCTCTACACATCCTAGTACAGTCTGTCTCTACACATTCTAGTACAGTCTGACTCTACACATCCTAGTACAGTCTGTCTCTACACATTCTAGTAAAGTATGTCTACACATTCTAGTACAGTCTGACTCTACACATTATAGTACAGTCTGTCTACACATTCTAGTACAGTCTGACTCTACACATTCTAGTACAGTCTGTCTCTACACATTCTAGTACAGTCTGTCTACACATTCTAGTACAGTTTGTCTACACATTCTAGTCTGACTCTACACATTCTAGTACAGTCTTCTAGTACAGTCTGTCTCTACACATTCTAGTACAGTCTGATCTACACATTCTAGTACAGTCTGTCTCTACACATTCTAGTACAGTCTGACTCTACACATTCTAGTACAGTCTGACTCTACACATTCTAGTACAGTCTGACTCTACACATTCTAGTACAGTCTGTCTACACATTCTAGTCTACACATTCTAGTACAGTCTGACTCTACACATTCTAGTACAGTCTGACTCTACACATTCTAGTACAGTCTGTCTGACTCTACACATTCTAGTACAGTCTGACTCTACACATTCTAGTACAGTCTGTACAGTCTGACTCTCTACACATTCTAGTACAGTCTGAGTCTGACTCTACACATTCTAGTACAGTCTGACTCTACACATTCTAGTACAGTCTGACTCTACACATTCTAGTACAGTCTGACTACACATTCTAGTACAGTCTGACTCTACACATTCTAGTACATTCTTCTACACATTCTAGTACAGTCTGACTCTACACATTCTAGTACAGTCTGACTCTACACATACAGTCTGACTACACATTCTAGTACAGTCTGACTCTACACATTCTAGTACAGTCTGACTCTACACATTCTAGTACAGTCTGTCTCTACACATTCTAGTACAGTCTGACTCTACACATTCTAGTACAGTCTGACTCTACACATTCTAGTACAGTCTGACTCTACACATTTCTTCTACAGTCTGACTCTACACATTCTAGTACAGTCTAGTACAGTCTGACTCTACACATTCTAGTACAGTCTGACTCTACACATTCTAGTACAGTCTGACTCTACACATTCTACTACAGTCTGTCTGTACAGTCTGACTCTACACATTCTAGTACAGTCTGACTCTACACATTCTAGTCTGTACAGTCTGACTCTACACATTCTAGTACAGTCTGACTCTACACATTCTAGTACAGTCTGACTCTACACATTCTAGTACAGTCTGATTCTAGTACAGTCTGACTCTACACATTCTAGTACAGTCTGACTCTACACATTCTAGTACAGTCTGACTCTACACATTCTAGTACATTCTGTCTCTACACATTCTAGTACAGTCTGACTCTACACATTCTAGTACAGTCTGACTCTACACATTCTACATTCTAGTACAGTCTGAGTCTCTACACATTCTAGTACAGTCTGACTCTACACATTCTAGTACAGTCTACACATTCTAGTACTACACATTCTACACATTCTAGTACAGTCTGACTCTACACATTCTAGTACAGTCTGACTCTACACATTCTACTACAGTCTGACTCTACACATTCTAGTACAGTCTGACTCTACACATTCTAGTACAGTCTGACTCTACACATTCTAGTACAGTCTGACTCTACACATTCTAGTACAGTCTGACTCTACACATTCTAGTACAGTCTGACTACACATTCTAGTACAGTCTGACTACACATTCTAGTACAGTCTGACTCTACACATTCTACTACAGTCTGACTCTACACATTCTAGTACAGTCTGACTCTACACATTCTAGTACAGTCTGTCTCTACACATTAGTACAGTCTGGTACATTCTAGTACAGTCTGACTCTACACATTCTACAGTCTGTCTCTACACATTCTAGTACAGTCTGACTCTACACATTCTAGTACAGTCTGTCTCTACACATTCTAGTACAGTCTGACTCTACACATTCTAGTACAGTCTGACTCTACACATTCTAGTACAGTCTGACTCTACACATTCTAGTACAGTCTGACTCTACACATTCTAGTACAGTCTGACTCTACACATTCTAGTACAGTCTGACTCTACACATTCTAGTACAGTCTGACTCTACACATTCTAGTACAGTCTGACTCTACACATTCTACTACAGTCTGACTACACATTCTAGTACAGTCTGACTCTACACATTCTAGTACAGTCTGACTCTACACATTCTAGTACAGTCTGACTCTACACATTCTACTACAGTCTGACTCTACACATTCTAGTACAGTCTGACTCTACACATTCTAGTACAGTCTGACTCTACACATTCTAGTAAAGTATGTCTACACATTCTAGTACAGTCTGACTCTACACATTCTAGTACAGTCTGTCTACACATTCTAGTACAGTCTGACTCTACACATTCTAGTACAGTCTGTCTCTACACATTCTAGTACAGTCTGACACATTCTAGTACAGTTTGTCTACACATTCTAGTTCTGACTCTACACATTCTAGTACAGTCTGTCTACACATTCTAGTACAGTCTGACTCTACACATTCTAGTACAGTCTGACTCTACACATTCTAGTACAGTCTGTCTCTACACATTCTAGTACAGTCTGACTCTACACATTCTAGTACAGTCTGACTCTACACATTCTAGTCTGACTCTACACATTCTAGTACAGTCTGTCTACACATTCTAGTACAGTCTGACTCTACACATTCTAGTACAGTCTGACTCTACACATTCTAGTACAGTCTGACTCTACACATTCTAGTACAGTCTGTCTCTACACATTCTAGTACAGTCTGTCTCGACACATTCTAGCACAGTCTGACTCTACACATCCTAGTACAGTCTGTCTCTACACATTCTAGTACTGTCTGTCTACACATTCTAGTACAGTCTGTCTCTACACATTCTAGTACAGTCTGTCTCTACACATTCTACTACAGTCTGTCTCTACACATTCTACTACAGTCTGACTCTACACATTCTACTACAGTCTGACTCTACACATTCTAGTACAGTCTGTCTCTACACATTCTACTACAGTCTGACTCTACACATTCTACTACAGTCTGACTCTACACATTCTAGTACAGTCTGACTCTACACATTCTAGTACAGTCTGTCTCTACACATTCTAGTACAGTCTGACTCTACACATTCTAGTACAGTCTGACTCTACACATTCTACTACAGTCTGACTACACATTCTAGTACAGTCTGACTCTACACATTCTAGTACAGTCTGACTCTACACATTCTAGTACTGTCTGTCTCTACACATTCTAGTACAGTCTGACTACACATTCTAGTACAGTCTGACTACACATTCTAGTACAGTCTGACTCTACACATTCTACTACAGTCTGACTCTACACATTCTACTACAGTCTGACTACACATTCTAGTACAGTCTGACTCTACACATTCTAGTACAGTCTGACTCTACACATTCTAGTACAGTCTGACTCTACACATTCTAGTACAGTCTGTCTCTACACATTCTAGTACAGTCTGACTACACATTCTAGTACAGTCTGACTACACATTCTAGTACAGTCTGACACTACACATTCTACTACAGTCTGACTCTACACATTCTACTACAGTCTGACTCTACACATTCTAGTACAGTCTGTCTCGACACATTCTAGTACAGTCTGGTACAGCTAGTACAGTCTGACTCTACACATTCTAGTACAGTCTGTCTCTACACATTCTAGTACAGTCTGACTCTACACATTCTACTACAGTCTGTCTCTACACATTCTAATACAGTCTGACTCTACACATTCTAGTAAACAGTCTGTCTCTACACATTCTAGTACAGTCTGTACACATTCTAGTACATTCTGACTCTACACATTCTAGTACAGTCTGACTCTACACATTCTAGTACAGTCTGACTCTACACACATTCTAGTACAGTCTGTCTCTACACATTCTAGTACAGTTTGTACAGTAGTGCAGTCTGACTCTACACATTCTAGTACAGTCTGGTACAGCTAGTACAATCTGACTCTACACATTCTAGTACAGTCTGACTCTACACATTCTACTACAGTCTGTCTCTACACATTCTACTACAGTCTGACTCTACACATTCTACTACAGTCTGACTCTACACATTCTAGTACAGTCTGACTCTACACATTCTAGTACAGTCTGACTCTACACATTCTACTACAGTCTGACTCTACACATTCTAGTACAGTCTGGCTCTACACATTCTAGTACAGTCTGACTCTACACATTCTAGTACAGTCTGGTACAGCTAGTACAATCTGACTCTACACATTCTAGTACAGTCTGACTCTACACATTCTAGTACAGTCTGACTCTACACATTCTAGTACAGTCTGACTACACATTCTAGTACAGTCTGACTCTACACATTCTAGAACAGTCTGTCTCTACACATTCTACTACAGTCTGACTCTACACATTCTACTACAGTCTGACTCTACACATTCTAGTACAGTCTGACTCTACACATTCTACTACAGTCTGACTCTACACATTCTAGTACAGTCTGACTCTACACATCTAGTACAGTCTGACTCTACACATTCTACTACAGTCTGACTACACATTCTAGTACAGTCTGACTCTACACATTCTAGTACATTCTGTCTCTACACATTCTAGTACAGTCTGACTCTACACATTCTAGTACAGTCTGACTCTACACATTCTACAGTCTGACTACACATTCTAGTACAGTCTGACTCTACACATTATAGTACAGTCTGACTCTACACATTCTAGTACAGTCTGTCTCTACACATTCTAGTACAGTCTGACTACACATTCTAGTACAGTCTGACTACACATTCTAGTACAGTCTGACTCTACACATTCTAGTACAGTCTGACTCTACACATTCTACTACAGTCTGACTCTACACATTCTAGTACAGTCTGACTCTACACATTCTAGTACAGTCTGACTCTACACATTCTAGTACAGTCTGTCTCTACACATTCTAGTACAGTCTGTCTCTACACATTCTAGTACAGTCTGTCTCTACACATTCTAGTACAGTCTGTCTCTACACATTCTAGTACAGTCTGTCTCTACACATTCTACTACAGTCTGTCTCTACACATTCTACTACAGTCTGTCTCTACACATTCTAGTACAGTCTGTCTCTACACATTCTATTATTGTCTGGTACAGCTAGTACAGTCTGTCTCTACACATTCTATTATTGTCTGCTACAGCTAGTACAGTCTGTCTCTACACATTCTACTACAGTCTGTCTCTACACATTCTAATACAGTCTGACTCTACACATTCTAGTAAAGTCTGTCTCTACACATTCTAGTACAGTCTGACTCTACACATTCTAGTACAGTCTGACTCTACACATTCTCTACAGTCTGACTCTACACATTCTAGTACAGTCTGACTCTACACATTCTAGTACAGTCTGACTCTACACATTCTAGTACAGTCTGACTCTACACATTCTAGTACAGTCTTCTAGTACAGTCTGACTCTACACATTCTAGTACAGTCTGACTCTACACATTCTAGTACAGTCTGTCTCTACACATTCTAGTACAGTCTGTCTCTACACATTCTAGTACAGTCTGTCTCTACACATTCTAGTACAGTCTGTCTCTACACATTCTACTACAGTCTGTCTCTACACATTCTAGTACAGTCTGACTCTACACATTCTACTACAGTCTGACTCTACACATTCTACTACAGTCTGACTCTACACATTCTAGTACAGTCTGACTCTACACATCTAGTACAGTCTGACTCTACACATTCTACTACAGTCTGACTACACATTCTAGTACAGTCTGACTCTACACATTCTAGTACATTCTGTCTCTACACATTCTAGTACAGTCTGACTCTACACATTCAAGTACAGTCTGACTCTACACATTCTACAGTCTGACTCTACACATTCTAGTACAGTCTGACTCTACACATTCTAGTACAGTCTGACTCTACACATTCTAGTACAGTCTGTCTCTACACATTCTAGTACAGTCTGACTACACATTCTAGTACAGTCTGACTCTACACATTCTAGTACAGTCTGACTCTACACATTCTAGTACAGTCTGACTCTACACATTCTACTACAGTCTGACTACACATTCTAGTACAGTCTGACTCTACACATTCTAGTACAGTCTGACTCTACACATTCTAGTACAGTCTGACTCTACACATTCTAGTACAGTCTGTCTCTACACATTCTAGTACAGTCTGACTACACATTCTAGTACAGTCTGACTACACATTCTAGTACAGTCTGACACTACACATTCTCTACAGTCTGACTCTACACATTCTACTACAGTCTGACTCTACACATTCTAGTACAGTCTGTCTCTACACATTACAGTCTGGTACATTCTAGTACTGTCTGTCTACACATTCTAGTACAGTCTGTCTCTACACATTCTAGTACAGTCTGACTCTACACATCCTAGTACAGTCTGTCTCTACACATTCTAGTACTGTCTGTCTATACATCCTAGTACAGTCTGACTCTACACATCCTAGTACAGTCTGTCTCTACACATTCTAGTACTGTCTGTCTACACATTCTAGTACAGTCTGTCTACACATTCTAGCACCGTCTGACTCTACAGATCCTAGTACAGTCTGACTCTACACATCCTAGTACAGTCTGTCTCTACACATTCTACTACAGTCTGACTACACATTCTGACTCTACACATTCTAGTACAGTCTGACTCTACACATTCTAGTACAGTCTGACTCTACACACATTCTAGTACAGTCTGACTCTACACATTCTAGTACAGTCTGACTCTACACATTCTAGTACAGTCTGACTCTACACATTCTAGTAAAGTATGTCTACACATTCTAGTACAGTCTGACTCTACACATTATAGTACAGTCTGTCTACACATTCTAGTACAGTCTGACTCTACACATTCTAGTACAGTCTGTCTCTACACATTCTAGTACAGTCTGTCTCGACACATTCTAGTACAGTTTGTCTACACATTCTAGTACAATCTGACTCTACACATTCTAGTACAGTCTGTCTACACATTCTAGTACAGTCTGTCTCTACACATTCTAGTACAGTCTGTACTCTACACATTCTAGTACAGTCTGTCTCTACACATTCTAGTACAGTCTGACTCTACACATTCTAGTACAGTCTGACTCTACACATTCTAGTACAGTAGTACAGTCTCTACACATTCTAGTACAGTCTGACTCTACACATTCTAGTACAGTCTGACTCTACACATTCTAGTACAGTCTGACTCTACACATTCTAGTACAGTCTGACTCTACACATTCTACATTCTGTACAGTCTGACTCTACACATTCTAGTACAGTCTGACTCTACACATTCTAGTACAGTCTGACTCTACACATTCTAGTACAGTCTGACTCTACACATTCTAGTACAGTCTGACTCTACACATTCTAGTACAGTCTGACTCTACACATTCTAGTACAGTCTGACTCTACACATTCTAGTACAGTCTGACTCTACACATTCTAGTACAGTCTGACTCTACACATTCTCTACAGTCTGACTCTACACATTCTAGTACAGTCTGACTCTACACATTCTAGTACAGTCTGACTCTACACATTCTAGTACAGTCTGACTCTACACATTCTAGTACAGTCTGACATTCTAGTACAGTCTTCTACACATTCTAGTACAGTCTGACTCTACACATTCTAGTACAGTCTGACTCTACACATTCTAGTACAGTCTGACTCTACACATTCTAGTACAGTCTGACTACACATTCTAGTACAGTCTGACTCTACACATTCTAGTACAGTCTGACTCTACACATTCTAGTACAGTCTGACTCTACACATTCTAGTACAGTCTGACTCTATTCTAGTACAGTCTGACTCTACACATTCTAGTACAGTCTGTACACATTCTAGTACAGTCTGACTCTACACATTCTAGTACAGTCTGACTCTACACATTCTAGTACAGTCTGACTCTACACATTCTACTACAGTCTGACTCTACACATTCTACTACAGTCTGACTCTACACATTCTACTGCAGTCTGACTCTACACATTCTAGTACAGTCTGACTCTACACATTCTAGTACAGTCTGACTCTACACATTCTAGTACATTCTGACTCTACACATTCTAGTACAGTCTGACTCTACACATTCTCGTACAGTCTGACTCTACACATCCTAGTACAGTCTGTCTCTACACATTCTAGTACAGTCTGTCTCTACACATTCTATTACAGTCTGACTCTACACATTCTAGTACAGTCTGACTCTACACATTCTAGTACAGTCTGACTCTACACATTCTAGTACAGTCTGACTCTACACATTCTAGTACAGTCTGACTCTACACATTCTAGTACAGTCTGTCTCTACACATTCTAGTACAGTCTGACTCTACACATTCTAGTACAGTCTGACTCTACACATTCTAGTACAGTCTGACTCTACACATTCTAGTACAGTCTGACTCTACACATTCTAGTACAGTCTGACTACACATTCTAGTACAGTCTGTCTCTACACATTCTAGTACAGTCTGACTCTACACATTCTAGTACAGTCTGACTCTACACATTCTAGTACAGTCTGACTCTACACATTCTAGTACAGTCTGACTACACATTCTAGTACAGTCTGACTACACATTCTAGTACAGTCTGACTCTACACATTCTAGTACAGTCTGACTCTACACATTCTAGTACAGTCTGACTCTACACATTCTAGTACAGTCTGACTCTACACATTCTAGTACAGTCTGACTCTACACACACATTCTAGTACAGTCTGACTCTACACATTCTAGTACAGTCTGTCTCTACACATTCTAGTACAGTCTGACTCTACACATTCAGTCTGACTCTACACATTCTAGTACAGTCTGACTCTACACATTCTAGTACAGTCTGACTCTACACATTCTAGTACAGTCTGACTCTACACATTCTAGTACAGTCTGACTCTACACATTCTAGTACAGTCTGACTCTACACATTCTAGTACAGTCTGACTCTACACATTCTAGTACAGTCTGACTCTACACATTCTAGTACAGTCTGACTCTACACATTCTAGTACAGTCTGACTCTACACATTCTAGTACAGTCTGACTCTACACATTCTAGTACAGTCTGACTCTACACATTCTAGTACAGTCTGACTCTACACATTCTAGTACAGTCTGACTCTACACATTCTAGTACAGTCTGACTCTACACATTCTAGTACAGTCTGACTCTACACATTCTAGTACAGTCTGACTCTACACATTCTAGTACAGTCTGTCTCTACACATTCTAGTACAGTCTGTCTACACATTCTAGTACAGTCTGACTCTACACATTCTAGTACAGTCTGTCTCTACACATTCTAGTACAGTCTGTCTCTACACATTCTAGTACAGTCTGTCTACACATTCTAGTACAGTCTGACTCTACACATTCTAGTACAGTCTGACTCTACACATTCTAGTACAGTCTGTCTCTACACATTCTAGTACATCTACACATTCTAGTACAGTCTGTCTCTACACATTCTAGTACAGTCTGACTCTACACATTCTAGTACAGTCTGACTCTACACATTCTAGTACAGTCTGACTCTACACATTCTAGTACAGTCTGACTCTACACATTCTAGTACAGTCTGACTCTACACATTCTAGTACAGTCTGACTCTACACATTCTAGTACAGTCTGTCTCTACACATTCTAGTACAGTCTGACTCTACACATTCTAGTACAGTCTGACTCTACACATTCTAGTACAGTACTCTCTACACATTCTAGTACAGTCTGTCTCTCACATTCTAGTACAGTCTGACTCTACACATTCTAGTACAGTCTGACTCTACACATTCTAGTACAGTCTGACTCTACACATTCTACACATTACACATTCTAGTACAGTCTGACTCTACACATTCTAGTACAGTCTGACTCTACATTCATTCTACACATTCTAGTACAGTCTGACTCTACACATTCTAGTACAGTCTGACTCTACACATTCTAGTACAGTCTGACTCTACACATTCTACTACAGTCTGACTCTACACATTCTAGTACAGTCTGACTCTACACATTCTAGTACAGTCTGACTCTACACATTCTAGTACAGTCTGACTCTACACATTCTAGTACAGTCTGACAGTCTACACATTCTAGTACAGTCTGACTCTACACATTCTAGTACAGTCTGACTCTACACATTCTACTACAGTCTGACTCTACACATTCTAGTACAGTCTGACTACACATTCTAGTACAGTCTGACTCTACACATTCTAGTACAGTCTGACTCTACACATTCTAGTACAGTCTGACTCTACACATTCTAGTACAGTCTGACTCTACACATTCTAGTACAGTCTGACTCTACACATTCTAGTACAGTCTGTCTCTACACATTCTAGTACAGTCTGACTACTACACATTCTAGTACAGTCTGACTCTACACATTCTAGTACAGTCTGACTCTACACATTCTAGTACAGTCTGACTCTACACATTCTATTATTGTCTGGTACAGCTAGTACAGTCTGTCTCTACACATCCTAGTACAGTCTGTCTCTACACATCCTAGTACAGTCTGTCTCTACACATCCTAGTACAGTCTGACTCTACACATTCTACTACTGTCTGTCTCTACACATCCTAGTACAGTCTGTCTCTACACATTCTATTATAGTCTGTCTCTACACATTCTAGTACAGTCTGACTCTACACATTCTACTACTGTCTGTCTCTACACATCCTAGTACAGTCTGTCTCTACACATTCTATTATAGTCTGTCTCTACACATTCTATTATTGTCTGGTACAGCTAGTACAGTCTGTCTCTACACATTCTATTATAGTCTGGTACAGCTAGTACAGTCTGACTCTACACATTCTAGTACAGTCTGTCTCTACACATCCTAGTACAGTCTGTCTCTACACATTCTAGTACAGTCTGTCTCTACACATTCTAGTACAGTCTGTCTCTACACATTCTAGTACAGTCTGACTCTACACATTCTATTACAGTCTGACTCTACACATTCTAGTACAGTCTGACTCTACACATTCTAGTACAGTCTGACTCTACACATTCTAGTACTCTGTACACATTCTCTACAGTCTGACTCTACATTCTAGTACAGTCTGACTCTACACATTCTAGTACAGTCTGACTCTACACATTCTAGTACAGTCTGACTCTACACATTCTAGTACAGTCTGACTCTACACATTCTAGTACAGTCTGACTCTACACATTCTAGTTCTCTACACATTCTAGTACAGTCTGACTCTACACATTCTAGTACAGTCTGACTCTACACATTCTAGTACAGTCTGACTCTACACATTCTAGTACAGTCTGACTCTACACATTCTAGTACAGTCTGACTCTACTACATTCTAGTACAGTCTGACTCTACACATTCTAGTACACACATTCTAGTACAGTCTGACTCTACACATTCTAGTACAGTCTGACTCTACACATTCTAGTACAGTCTGACTCTACACATTCTAGTACAGTCTGACTCTACACATTCTAGTACAGTCTGACTCTACACATTCTAGTACAGTCTGACTCTACACATTCTACATTCTAGTACAGTCTGACAGTCTGACACATTCTAGTACAGTCTGTCTCTACACATTCTAGTACAGTCTGACTCTACACATTCTAGTACAGTCTGACTCTACACATTCTAGTACAGTCTGACTCTACACATTCTAGTACAGTCTGACTCTAGTACAGTCTGACTCTACACATTCTAGTACAGTCTCTACACATTCTAGTACAGTCTGACTCTACACATTCTAGTACAGTCAGTACACATTCTAGTACAGTCTGACTCTACACATTCTAGTACAGTCTGACTCTACACATTCTAGTACAGTCTGACTCTACACATTCTAGTACAGTCTGACTCTACACATTCTAGTACAGTCTGACTCTACACATTCTAGTACAGTCTGACTCTACACATTCTAGTACAGTCTGACTCTACACATTCTACAGTCAGTCTGACTCTACATTCTACAGTCTGACTCTACACATTCTAGTACAGTCTGACTCTACACATTCTAGTACAGTCTGACTCTACACATTCTAGTACAGTCTGACTCTACACATTCTAGTACAGTCTGACTCTACACATTCTAGTACAGTCTGACTCTACACATTCTAGTACAGTCTGTCTCTACACATTCTAGTACAGTCTGACTCTACACATTCTAGTACAGTCTGACTCTACACATTCTACTACAGTCTGACTCTACACATTCTAGTACAGTCATCTCTACACATTCTACACATTCTAGTACAGTCTGACTCTACACATTCTAGTACAGTCTACACATTCTAGTACATACACATTCTAGTACAGTCTGACTCTACACATTCTAGTACAGTCTCTGCAGGGCAGTCTGATTTTGTACAGTCCATACACTCTAAGAAAAATATAAATCTCTAAGAAAAATATAAATCTCTATAGAACCAAAAAGGGGTATTTCCCTTGCTTATACAGCACCCCTAATGTTCAATTTAGAACCCCAATAACCGTTTTCTTGAAATGTGGGGTTCTATATAGAACATATGAAGCAAGCAATACAACATTTTCTTTTTAAATCACCTAATCAGGTTCTTGATGATTGGTTGGATTGCTGAACTAGGTGTCTTAGTGCTGGTATAGAACTAAACCCTGCAGCCCCTGCTCTTGTAATGCTCCAGCGATCGAGGTGTCAGTTGCTATGTTAACCCTCTGGAGGGAGACAGTGGCTTCTTGTTATCCCTCCCTCTCACAGTCCACACTACCAGAAGTGGATCTATCTGGCATTGTTTTTGTATTTTACCCCCCCCATCTTTTCTCCCCAATTTCAATCTTGTCTCATCGCTGCAACTCCCCAACGGGCTCGGGAGGCGAAGGTCGAGTCGTGCGTCCTCCGAAAACATGACCCTCCCAAAACCGCGCTCCTTAATTAACACCCGCCTGTTTAACCCGGGAAGCCAGCTGCACCAATGTGTCGGAGGAAAAACCGTTCAACTGATGACCGGGGTCAGCCTGCAGGCACCCGTCCCGCCACTAGGAGTCGCTAGAGCGCCAGTTGTTATACAGCCAGGGATCAAACCTAGGTCTGCAGTGACGCCTCCAGCACTGCGATGCAGTGGCTTAGACCGCTCGGGAGGCCCCAATATACATTTTTGAATTGGTTAAAATTAGCACTTGTTCATCAAGCTGCCTCACGCTACATAGTGCACTATATAGGGAGTAGGGTGCCATTTGGTACAGCCTATCAGGTTATCCTACTGGAGGAATATACTTGACTTGTATCACTGTCCTTGTTTCTTCAATAAAGGCACGGTAACCTTCTGTTTTGTTCACAGGCTCTGCAATAGACTAGTGTCCTGTCCAGGGGGTGTCCTGTACATCAAGCTGTCTCACTACAGAAACAGGAGATAGACTAGTGTCCTGTCCAGGGGGTGTACTGGTACATCAAGCTGTCTCACTACAGAAACAGGAGACAGACTAGTGTCCTGTCCAAGGGGTGTAGTGTACATCAAGCTGTCTCACTACAGAAACAGGAGATAGACTAGTGTCCTGTCCAGGGGGTGTACTGGTACATCAAGCTGTCTCACTACAGAAACAGGAGATAGACTAGTGTCCTGTCCAGGGGGTGTCCTGTACATCAAGCTGTCTCACTACATAAACAGGAGATAGACTAGTGTTCTGTCCAGGGGGTGTCCTGTACATCAAGCTGTCTCACTACAGAAACAGGAGATAGACTAGTGTCCTGTCCAGGGGTGTCCTGTACATCAAGCTGTCTCACTACAGAAACAGGAGATAAACTAGTGTCCTGTCCAGGGGGTGTCCTGTACATCAAGCTGTCTCACTACATAAACAGGAGATAGACTAGTGTCCTGTCCAGGGGGTGTCCTGTACATCAAGCTGTCTCACTACAGAAACAGGAGATAGACTAGTGTCCTGTCCAGGGGGTGTCCTGTACATCAAGCTGTCTCACTACAGAAACAGGAGATAGACTAGTGTCCTGTCCAGGGGGTGTACTGTACATCAAGCTGTCTCACTACAGAAACAGGAGATAGACTAGTGTCCTGTCCAGGGGGTGTACTGGTACATCAAGCTGTCTCACTACAGAAACAGGAGATAGACTAGTGTCCTGTCCAGGGGGTGTCCTGTACATCAAGCTGTCTCACTACAGAAACAGGAGATAGACTAGTGTCCTGTCCAGGGGGTGTACTGTCTCACTACAGAAACAGGAGATAGACTATTGTCCTGTCCAGGGGGTGTCCTGTACATCAAGCTGTCTCACTACAGAAACAGGAGATAGACTAGTGTCCTGTCCAGGGGGTGTCCTGTACATCAAGCTGTCTCACTACAGAAACAGGAGATAGACTAGTGTCCTGTCCAGGGGGTGTCCTGTACATCACACCGTCTCACTACAGAAACAGGAGATAGACTAGTGTCCTGTCCGGGGGTGTACTGTACATTAGTTTTAACACAGATTCGCATTGAGGTATTTTTCTCTTCACAAGTTTCTATTGGTTCAGAAAGTGTTGTAACTCAGGAAAAACATGTTCAACACAAAACACTTCAAAGGGAATACGTGTTAGAACATGTTACAGCTCGTATTGCAGACACACCTACGAGTGAAATGTCTGACTGAGCACTTTCCCACGTTATAAGAAGTGAACTGCCTCTGTTGTAAAGTTAGAACAGTCAGTGGCTAATGGATACTTATGGATACAGTGACACAGAACTTTATCCAGACAACCAAATTGTAGCTTTTGGACGAGCCTAATGAATAGGCCTATCAGACGGGTGGGATACCAAATCGCACCAGTTATAAACAGGTAGTTTATGTGTGTTTTAACATTCACAAAATCTGATCTAACAGTACCACAAAGTGTTTTTCAAAAATCTGATTTGGATATATTTAGATTCATAACATTTAGAATTGAAATACACATAAACAACAACCTAAATTTGGCCTGATTTTACCTCAGCACAGTGTGAAAGACACACATAGAAACAACAGCCTAAATGTAGGCTGATTTTGATGGCCGGCAATCACAATATTCTGAATATTTCCCACCAGGAGATGTGAGCGTGGCGTTGTCATAGTCAAATTCTGTTGATATCTTTATGACATCTATAGACTCCTCCATTGAGAAATATATATACAGGACCAGTCAACAGTTGGGACACACCGACTCATTCAAGGCTTTTTCTTTATTTGTACTATTTTCTACATTGTAGAATAATGGTGAAGACATGAAAACTATAAAATAACACTTATGGCATCACGTAGTAACCAATGTTGTGTTAAACAAATCAAAATATATTTTATATTTGAGATTCTTCAAAGTAGCCACCCTTTGCCTTGATGACAGCTTTGCACACTCTTGGCATTCTCTCAACCAGCTTCATAAGGTAGTCACCTGGAATGCATTTCAATTAACAGGTGTGACTTGTTTAAAGTTCTTTTGTGGAATTTCTTTCCTTCTTAATGCATTTGAACCAATCAGTTGGGTTGGTATACAGAAGATAGCCCTATTTGGTAAAAGACCAAGGCCATATTATGTCAACAACAGCTCAAATAAGTAAAGAGAAATAACAGTCCCCCTGTCCATGTAATGTAAAAGGACCAGTATTCAGTCATAGAGCTGATCTAGGATCAGGTCCCCCCTGTCCATGTAATGTAAAAGGACCAGTATTCAGTCATAGAGCTGATCTAGGATCAGGTCCCCCCTGTCCATGTAATGTAAAAGGACCAGTATTCAGTCATAGTGCTGATCTAGGATCAGGTCCCCCTGTCCATGTAATGTAAAAGGACCAGTATTCAGTCATAGAGCTGATCTAGGATCAGGTCCCCCCTGTCCATGTAATGTAAAAGGACCAGTATTCAGTCATAGAGCTGATCTAGGATCAGGTCCCCCTGTCCATGTAATGTAAAAGGACCAGTATTCAGTCATAGAGCTGGTCTAGGATCAGGTCCCCCCTGTCCATGTAATCTTATTCATTACGATTCTAAGGATTAAAACTGATCCTAGATCATAACACTGACGCAGAGACGCTATTTGAATCGAGGAGGCAGAAAGTAGGTATGGAACACAGCCAAGCCCAGCCCAAGACAAGGATTTACTTTCAGTTCAACTTCCTGAACACTCTGGGCTCTTCATGGGAAGTCCTGCCCCCAGAGTAAATAACACACACACACACACACACACACACACACACACACACACACACACACACACACACACACACACACACACACACACACACACACACACACACACACACACACACACACACACACACACACACACACACACACACACACACACACACGAGCTTGCAGTTCATCCAATCATCTTCTCACTAGGCCTCATACGGATCTACACGGAAACCGAGCACCAGAAAAAAGAGATTACATTTATTGTAAAACACCAGGTACTGTGATTTCTTTATGTGCTTTTTGTGATCTTGTCTGTCCTTACTAAACAAGTTAGATCTAGTCTGTCTTTACTAAGCAAGTTAGATCTAGTCTGTCCTTACAAAACAAGTTAGATCTAGTCTGTCTTTACTAAACAAGTTAGATCTAGTCTGTGTTGTATATTTTTGTAGGTTTGCTCTCTAGGAAGGAATATGCCCGAATCTAACTCACAATTAACAACTTGATACTTTATTTGATCTAATTTGAGTTTATTGTTTATGTTGTAAATCTAACAAGGACATGATTCAAAATCAATTATACATACAGTACCGGTCAAAAGTTTTAGAACACCTACTCACTCAAGGGTTTTTCTTTATTTTTTACTATTTTCTACATTGTTGAACAATAATGAAGACATCAAAACTATGAAATAACCCATATGGAATCATGTAGTAACCAAAAAAGTGTTAAATAAATCTAAATATATTTTACATTCTTCAAAGTAGCCACCCTTTGCCTTTTATTGAACTAGGCAAGTCAGTTAAATTATGGCTAGCGGAACGTTTCGACAACATCCGGTGAAATTGCAGAGCGCAAGTTTTTAATATTTTTTATTATAAATATTTAACTTTCATACATTCACAAGTGCAATACACCAAATTAAAGCTTAACTTATCTAGCCACCGTGTCAGATTTCAAAAAGGCTTAATGGTGAAAGCAAATCGTGCGATTATCTAAGGACAGCACCCCATCAAACAAACACATGACAATCATATTTAAACCCCCCAGGCGCAACACAAAACTCAGAAATAACGATATAATTCATGCCTTACCTTTGAAGATTTTCTTTTGTTGGCACTCTAATATGTCCCATAAACATCACAAATGATCCTTTTGTTTGATTAATTCTGTCGTTATATATCGCAGGAGATAGACTATTGTCCTGTCCAGGGGGTGTACTGTACATCAAGCTGTCTCACTACAGAAACAGGAGAAAGACTAGTGTCCTGTCCAGGGGGTATACTGGTACATCAATCTGTCTCACTACAGAAACAGGAGAAAGACTAGTGTCCTGTACATCAAGCTGTCTCACTACAGAAACAGGAAAAAGACTAGAGTCCTGTACATCAAGCTGTCTCACTACAGAAACAGGAGAAAGACTAGTGTCCTGTACATCAAGCTTTCTCACTACAGAAACAGGAGACAGACTAGTGTCCTGTCCAGGGGGTGTCCTGTACATCAAGCTTTCTCACTACAGAAACAGGAGAAAGACTAGTGTCCTGTCCAGGGGGTATACTGGTACATCAATCTGTCTCACTACAGAAACAGGAGAAAGACTAGTGTCCTGTCCAGGGGGTGTCCTGTACATCACACCGTCTCACTACAGAAACAGGAGATAGACTAGTGTCCTGTCCGGGGTGTACTGTACATTAGTTTTAACACAGATTCGCATTGAGGTATTTTTCTCTTCACAAGTTTCCATTGGTTCAGAAAGTGTTGTAACTCAGGAAAAACATGTTCAACACAAAACACTTCAAAGGGAATACGTGTTAGAACATGTTACAGCTCGTATTGCAGACACACCTACGAGTGAAATGTCTGACTGAGCACTTTCCCACGTTATAAGAAGTGAACTGCCTCTGTTGTAAAGTTAGAACAGTCAGTGGCTAATGGATACTTATGGATACAGTGACACAGAACTTTATCCAGACAACCAAATTGTAGCTTTTGGACGAGCCTAATGAATAGGCCTATCAGACGGGTGGGATACCAAATCGCACCAGTTATAAACAGGTAGTTTATGTGTGTTTTAACATTCACAAAATCTGATCTAACAGTACCACAAAGTGTTTTTCAAAAAATCTGATTTGGATATATTTAGATTCATAACATTTAGAATTGAAATACACATAAACAACAACCTAAATTTGGCCTGATTTTTACCTCAGCACAGTGTGAAAGACACACATAGAAACAACAGCCTAAATGTAGGCTGATTTTGATGGCCGGCAATCACAATATTCTGAATATTTCCCCACCAGGAGATGTGAGCGTGGCGTTGTCATAGTCAAATTCTGTTGATATCTTTATGACATCTATAGACTCCTCCATTGAGAAATATATATACAGGACCAGTCAACAGTTGGGGCACACCGACTCATTCAAGGCTTTTTCTTTATTTGTACTATTTTCTACATTGTAGAATAATGGTGAAGACATGAAAACTATAAAATAACACTTATGGCATCACGTAGTAACCAATGTTGTGTTAAACAAATCAAAATATATTTTATATTTGAGATTCTTCAAAGTAGCCACCCTTTTCCTTGATGACAGCTTTGCACACTCTTGGCATTCTCTCAACCAGCTTCATAAGGTAGTCACCTGGAATGCATTTCAATTAACAGGTGTGACTTGTTTAAAGTTCTTTTGTGGAATTTCTTTCCTTCTTAATGCATTTGAACCAATCAGTTGGGTTGGTATACAGAAGATAGCCCTATTTGGTAAAAGACCAAGGCCATATTATGTCAACAACAGCTCAAATAAGTAAAGAGAAATAACAGTCCCCCTGTCCATGTAGTCATAGTGCTGATCTAGGATCAGGTCCCCCTGTCCATGTAAAAGGACCAGTGTTCAGTCATGGTGCTGATCTAGGATCAGGTCCCCTGTCCATGTAATGTAAAAGGACCAGTATTCAGTCATAGAGCTGATCTAGGATCAGGTCCCCCCCCTAGGACCAGTATTCCATGTAATCTTATTCATTACGATTCTAAGGATTAAAACTGATCCTAGATCATAACACTGACGCAGAGACGCTATTTGAATCGAGGAGGCAGAAAGTAGGTATGGAACACAGCCAAGCCCAGCCCAAGACAAGGATTTACTTTCAGTTCAACTTCCTGAACACTCTGGGCTCTTCATGGGAAGTCCTGCCCCCAGAGTAAATAAACACACACACACACACACACACACACACACACACACACACACACACACACACACACACACACACACACACACACACACACACACACACACACACACACACACACACACACACACACACACACACACACACACACACACACACACACGAGCTTGCAGTTCATCCAATCATCTTCTCACTAGGCCTCATACGGATCTACACGGAAACCGAGCACCAGAAAAAAGAGATTACATTTATTGTAAAACACCAGGTACTGTGATTTCTTTATGTGCTTTTTTGTGATCTTGTCTGTCCTTACTAAACAAGTTAGATCTAGTCTGTCTTTACTAAACAAGTTCGATCTAGTCTGTCCTTACAAAACAAGTTAGATCTAGTCTGTCTTTACTAAACAAGTTAGATCTAGTCTGTGTTGTATATTTTTGTAGGTTTGCTCTCTAGGAAGGAATATGCCCGAATCTAACTCACAATTAACAACTTGATACTTTATTTGATCTAATTTGAGTTTATTGTTTATGTTGTAAATCTAACAAGGACATGATTCAAAATCAATTATACATACAGTACCGGTCAAAAGTTTTAGAACACCTACTCACTCAAGGGTTTTTCTTTATTTTTTACTATTTTCTACATTGTTGAACAATAATGAAGACATCAAAACTATGAAATAACCCATATGGAATCATGTAGTAACCAAAAAAGTGTTAAATAAATCTAAATATATTTTACATTCTTCAAAGTAGCCACCCTTTGCCTTTTATTGAACTAGGCAAGTCAGTTAAATTATGGCTAGCGGAACGTTTCGACAACATCCGGTGAAATTGCAGAGCGCAATTTTTTAAATTTTTTATTATAAATATTTAACTTTCATACATTCACAAGTGCAATACACCAAATTAAAGCTTAACTTATCTAGCCACCGTGTCAGATTTCAAAAGGCTTAATGGTGAAAGCAAATCGTGCGATTATCTAAGGACAGCACCCCATCAAACAAACACATGACAATCATATTTAAACCCCCAGGCGCAACACAAAACTCAGAAATAACGATATAATTCATGCCTTACCTTTGAAGATTTTCTTTTGTTGGCACTCTGACAGGTCCAGCCCCTGTCTGAGGCTCTGAATGACCTTGACAAGGAGTTCAACTCTCTCAAGGCTCACCTTGGTGATCTCACAGAGAAATTTGTCGCCATAGAAACCTTCATCGACGAGGTCAAGACTGAGCGGGCCAATGGTGGCACCTTGGCCCCCGCCTCCAACCCAAACCCCGCCTCCAACCCAGTGCCAGCTAGGAGGAGAATGGTCAAAAAGAAAGCTCCCGCCTCTTAAATGACTAAAACTCCACCCCATCCCATTGACCCCAGCCAACTCATCCTACTCACCCCACCCTACTATGCTCTACCCTTCCCCATCCCATCCCACTGACCCCATCCCACTGACCCCATCCCATCCCACTGCACCTACCCAACCCATACTACCCCATCCCATCCCACTGCACCTCCCCAACCCATACTACCCCATCCCATCCCACTGCACCTACCCAACCCATACTACCCCATCCCATCCCACTGCACCTACCCAACTCATACTACCCCATCCCATCCCACTGCACCTACCCAACTCATACTACCCCATCCCATCCCACTGCACCTACCCAACCCATACTACCCCATCCCATCCCACTGCACCTACCCAACTCATACTACCCCATCCCATCCCACTGCACCTACCCAACTCATACTACCCCATCCCATCCCACTGCACCTACCCAACTCATACTACCCCATCCCATCCCACTGCACCTACCCAACCCATACTACCCCATCCCATCCCTTATTCTGCCCATTTATAGATGTAACTCTGGTTTTATGTGTAACTTTATAAACAGTTTAGCCCTCTGCTCTGACATTCTGGGGATTCATTCTCTATTCTGGATGTGAGATTAGGCATTTAACGGACAAAACCATTCTTATAGTGAAATACATTTAATTAATACATTTTAAACTCACCTGACTGTAGGGAAAAGCAGAGAGAGAGAGAGAGAGAGAGAGAGAGAGAGAGAGAGAGAGAGAGAGAGAGAGAGAGAGAGAGAGAGAGAGAGAGAGAGAGATAGAACTAAGCATGTTTAAGTGGTCTTATAATTGAATGAAATAACCTAAATAAAACCTAATTATTCTGTATGCATTGATGGAGGTAAATAAATATGTTTTTTGCATCAATTCAATGTCTACATCCTCCCTATCAATCCCTGACTCTACAGATCCTAGTACAGTCTGACTCTACAGATCCTAGTACTGTCTGACTCTATACATCCTAGTACAGTCTGACTCTACACATCCTAGTACAGTCTGACTCTACACATCCTAGTACAGTCTGTCTCTACACATCCTAGTACAGTCTGTCTCTACACATTCTAGTACAGTCTGACTCTACACATCCTAGTACAGTCTGTCTCTACACATTCTAGTACTGTCTGTCTACACATTCTAGTACAGTCTGACTCTACACATTCTAGTACAGTCTGACTCTACACATCCTAGTACTGTCTGACTCTACACATCCTAGTACAGTCTGACTCTACACATCCTAGTACAGTCTGACTCTACACATCCTAGTACAGTCTGACTCTACACATCCTAGTACAGTCTGTCTCTACACATTCTAGTACTGTCTGTCTACACATTCTAGTACAGTCTGTTTCTACACATTCTACTACAGTCTGGTACAGCTAGTACAGTCTGTCTCTACACATCCTAGTACTGTCTGTCTACACATTCTAGTACAATCTGACTCTACACATTCTAGTACAGTCTGACTCTACACATTCTAGTACAGTCTGTCTCTACACATTCTAGTACAGTCTGACTCTACACATTCTAGTACAGTCTGACTCTACACATTCTAGTACAGTCTGGTACACTAGTACAATCTGACTCTACACATTCTAGTACAGTCTGACTCTACACATTCTAGTACAGTCTGTCTCTACACATTCTAGTACAGTCTGACTCTACACATTCTAGTACAGTCTGGTACAGCTAGTACAATCTGACTCTACACATTCTAGTACAGTCTGACTCTACACATTCTACTACAGTCTGTCTCTACACATTCTAGTACAGTCTGACTACACATTCTAGTACAGTCTGACTACACATTCTAGTACAGTCTGACTCTACACATTCTAGTACAGTCTGACTCTACACATTCTAGTACAGTCTGACTCTACACATTCTAGTACAGTCTGACTCTACACATTCTAGTACTGTCTGTCTCTACACATTCTAGTACAGTCTGTCTCTACACATTCTAGTACAGTCTGACTCTACACATTCTAGTACAGTCTGACTCTACACATACAGTCTACTACAGTCTGACTACACATTCTAGTACAGTGTGACTCTACACATTCTAGTACAGTCTGACTATATACATTCTAGTACAGTCTGACTCTACACATTCTAGTACAGTCTGTCTCTACACATTCTAGTACAGTCTGACTCTACACATTCTAGTACAGTCTGACTCTACACATTCTAGTACAGTCTGTCTCTACACATCCTAGTACAGTCTGTCTCTACACATTCTAGTACAGTCTGTCTCTACACATTCTAGTACAGTCTGACTCTACACATTCTACTACAGTCTGTCTCTACACATTCTAGTACAGTCTGTCTCTACACATTCTACTACAGTCTGGTACAGCTAGTACAGTCTGTCTCTACACATCCTAGTACTGTCTGTCTACACATTCTAGTACAATCTGACTCTACACATTCTAGTACAGTCTGACTCTACACATTCTAGTACAGTCTGACTCTACACATTCTACTACAGTCTGACTCTACACATTCTAGTACAGTCTGACTCTACACATTCTAGTACAGTCTGTCTCTACACATTCTAGTACAGTCTGACTCTACACATTCTAGTACAGTCTGACTCTACACATTCTAGTACAGTCTGACTCTACACATTCTAGTACAGTCTGACTCTACACATTCTAGTACAGTCTGTGCAGGGCAGGATTTTGTTCCATACACTCTAAGAAAAATATAAATCTCTATAGAACCAAAAAGGGGTATTTCCCTTGCTTATACAGCACCCCTAATGTTCAATTTAGAACCCCAATAACCGTTTTCTTGAAATGTGGGGTTCTATATTGAACATATGAAGCAAGCAATATAACATTTTCTTTTTAAATCACCTAATCAGGTTCTTGATGATTGGTTGGATTGCTGAACTAGGTGTCTTAGTGCTGGTATGGAACTAAACCCTGCAGCCCCTGCTCTTGTAACGCTCCAGCGATCGAGGTGTCAGTTGCTATGTTAACCCTCTGAGGGAGACAGTGGCTTCTTGTTATCCCTCCCTCTCACAGTCCACACTACCAGAAGTGGATCTATCTGGCATTGTTTTTGTATTTTACCCCCCCCATCTTTTCTCCCCAATTTCAATCTTGTCTCATCGCTGCAACTCCCCAACGGGCTCGGGAGGCGAAGGTCGAGTCGTGCGTCCTCCGAAAACATGACCCTCCCAAAACCGCGCTCCTTAATTAACACCCGCCTGTTTAACCCGGGAAGCCAGCTGCACCAATGTGTCGGAGGAAAAACCGTTCAACTGATGACCGGGGTCAGCCTGCAGGCACCCGTCCCGCCACTAGGAGTCGCTAGAGCGCCAGTTGTTATACAGCCAGGGATCAAACCTAGGTCTGCAGTGACGCCTCCAGCACTGCGATGCAGTGGCTTAGACCGCTCGGGAGGCCCCAATATACATTTTTGAATTGGTTAAAATTAGCACTTGTTCATCAAGCTGCCTCACGCTACATAGTGCACTATATAGGGAGTAGGGTGCCATTTGGTACAGCCTATCAGGTTATCCTACTGGAGGAATATACTTGACTTGTATCACTGTCCTTGTTTCTTCAATAAAGGCACGGTAACCTTCTGTTTTGTTCACAGGCTCTGCAATAGACTAGTGTCCTGTCCAGGGGGTGTCCTGTACATCAAGCTGTCTCACTACAGAAACAGGAGATAGACTAGTGTCCTGTCCAGGGGGTGTACTGTACATCAAGCTGTCTCACTACAGAAACAGGAGATAGACTAGTGTCCTGTCCAGGGGGTGTCCTGTACATCAAGCTGTCTCACTACAGAAACAGGAGATAGACTAGTGTCCTGTCCAGGGGGTGTACTGTACATCAAGCTGTCTCACTACAGAAACAGGAGATAGACTAGTGTCCTGTCCAGGGGGTGTCCTGTACATCAAGCTGTCTCACTACATAAACAGGAGATAGACTAGTGTTCTGTCAGGGGTGTCCTGTACATCAAGCTGTCTCACTACAGAAACAGGAGATAGACTAGTGTCCTGTCCAGGGGGTGTCCTGTACATCAAGCTGTCTCACTACAGAAACAGGAGATAGACTAGTGTCCTGTCCATGGGGTGTCCTGTACATCAAGCTGTCTCACTACAGAAACAGGAGATAGACTAGTGTCCTGTCCAGGGGGTGTCCTGTACATCAAGCTGTCTCACTACAGAAACAGGAGATAGACTAGTGTCCTGTCCAGGGGGTGTACTGTACATCAAGCTGTCTCACTACAGAAACAGGAGATAGACTAGTGTCCTGTCCAGGGGGTGTACTGGTACATCAAGCTGTCTCACTACAGAAACAGGAGGTAGACTAGTGTCCTGTCCAGGGGGTGTCCTGTACATCAAGCTGTCTCACTACAGAAACAGGAGATAGACTAGTGTCCTGTCCAGGGGTGTACTGTCTCACTACAGAAACAGGAGATAGACTACAGGGGTGTCCTGTACATCAAGCTGTCTCACTACAGAAACAGGAGATAGACTAGTGTCCTGTCCGGGGGTGTACTGTACATCAAGCTGTCTCACTACAGAAACAGGAGATAGACTAGTGTCCTGTCCAGGGGGTGTCCTGTACATCACACCGTCTCACTACAGAAACAGGAGATAGACTAGTGTCCTGTCCGGGGGTGTACTGTACATTAGTTTTAACACAGATTCGCATTGAGGTATTTTTCTCTTCACAAGTTTCTATTGGTTCAGAAAGTGTTGTAACTCAGGAAAAACATGTTCAACACAAAACACTTCAAAGGGAATACGTGTTAGAACATGTTACAGCTCGTATTGCAGACACACCTACGAGTGAAATGTCTGACTGAGCACTTTCCCACGTTATAAGAAGTGAACTGCCTCTGTTGTAAAGTTAGAACAGTCAGTGGCTAATGGATACTTATGGATACAGTGACACAGAACTTTATCCAGACAACCAAATTGTAGCTTTTGGACGAGCCTAATGAATAGGCCTATCAGACGGGTGGGATACCAATCGCACCAGTTATAAACAGGTAGTTTATGTGTGTTTTAACATTCACAAAATCTGATCTAACAGTACCACAAAGTGTTTTTCAAAAATCTGATTTGGATATATTTAGATTCATAACATTTAGAATTGAAATACACATAAACAACAACCTAAATTTGGCCTGATTTTTACCTCAACACAGTGTGAAAGACACACATAGAAACAACAGCCTAAATGTAGGCTGATTTTGATGGCCGGCAATCACAATATTCTGAATATTTCCCCACCAGGAGATGTGAGCGTGGCGTTGTCATAGTCAAATTCTGTTGATATCTTTATGACATCTATAGACTCCTCCATTGAGAAATATATATACAGGACCAGTCAACAGTTGGGACACACCGACTCATTCAAGGCTTTTTCTTTATTTGTACTATTTTCTACATTGTAGAATAATGGTGAAGACATGAAAACTATAAAATAACACTTATGGCATCACGTAGTAACCAATGTTGTGTTAAACAAATCAAAATATATTTTATATTTGAGATTCTTCAAAGTAGCCACCCTTTGCCTTGATGACAGCTTTGCACACTCTTGGCATTCTCTCAACCAGCTTCATAAGGTAGTCACCTGGAATGCATTTCAATTAACAGGTGTGACTTGTTTAAAGTTCTTTTGTGGAATTTCTTTCCTTCTTAATGCATTTGAACCAATCAGTTGGGTTGGTATACAGAAGATAGCCCTATTTGGTAAAAGACCAAGGCCATATTATGTCAACAACAGCTCAAATAAGTAAAGAGAAATAACAGTCCCCCTGTCCATGTAATGTAAAAGGACCAGTATTCAGTCATAGAGCTGATCTAGGATCAGGTCCCCCCTGTCCATGTAATGTAAAAGGACCAGTATTCAGTCATAGAGCTGATCTAGGATCAGGTCCCCCCTGTCCATGTAATGTAAAAGGACCAGTATTCAGTCATAGTGCTGATCTAGGATCAGGTCCCCCTGTCCATGTAATGTAAAAGGACCAGTATTCAGTCATAGTGCTGATCTAGGATCAGGTCCCCCTGTACATGTAATGTAAAAGGACCAGTATTCAGTCATAGAGCTGGTCTAGGATCAGGTCCCCCTGTCCATGTAATCTAATAGGACCAGTATTCAGTCGTAGAGCTGGTCTAGGATCAGGTCCCCCTGTCCATGTAATCTTATTCATTACGATTCTAAGGATTAAAACTGATCCTAGATCATAACACTGACGCAGAGACGCTATTTGAATCGAGGAGGCAGAAAGTAGGTATGGAACACAGCCAAGCCCAGCCCAAGACAAGGATTTACTTTCAGTTCAACTTCCTGAACACTCTGGGCTCTTCATGGGAAGTCCTGCCCCCAGAGTAAATAACACACACACACACACACACACACACACACACACACACACACACACACACACACACACACACACACACACACACACACACACACACACACACACACACACACACACACACACACACACACACACACACACACACACACACACACACACACACACGAGCTTGCAGTTCATCCAATCATCTTCTCACTAGGCCTCATACGGATCTACACGGAAACCGAGCACCAGAAAAAAGCGATTACATTTATTGTAAAACACCAGGTACTGTGATTTCTTTATGTGCTTTTTTGTGATCTTGTCTGTCCTTACTAAACAAGTTAGATCTAGTCTGTCTTTACTAAACAAGTTCGATCTAGTCTGTCCTTACAAAACAAGTTAGATCTAGTCTGTCTTTACTAAACAAGTTAGATCTAGTCTGTGTTGTATATTTTTGTAGGTTTGCTCTCTAGGAAGGAATATGCCCGAATCTAACTCACAATTAACAACTTGATACTTTATTTGATCTAATTTGAGTTTATTGTTTATGTTGTAAATCTAACAAGGACATGATTCAAAATCAATTATACATACAGTACCGGTCAAAAGTTTTAGAACACCTACTCACTCAAGGGTTTTTCTTTATTTTTTACTATTTTCTACATTGTTGAACAATAATGAAGACATCAAAACTATGAAATAACCCATATGGAATCATGTAGTAACCAAAAAAGTGTTAAATAAATCTAAATATATTTTACATTCTTCAAAGTAGCCACCCTTTGCCTTTTATTGAACTAGGCAAGTCAGTTAAATTATGGCTAGCGGAACGTTTCGACAACATCCGGTGAAATTGCAGAGCGCAATTTTTAAATATTTTTATTATAAATATTTAACTTTCATACATTCACAAGTGCAATACACCAAATTAAAGCTTAACTTATCTAGCCACCGTGTCAGATTTCAAAAAGGCTTAATGGTGAAAGCAAATCGTGCGATTATCTAAGGACAGCACCCCATCAAACAAACACATGACAATCATATTTAAACCCCCCAGGCGCAACACAAAACTCAGAAATAACGATATAATTCATGCCTTACCTTTGAAGATTTTCTTCTGTTGGCATGCCAATATGTCCCATTAACATCACAAATGATCCTTTTGTTTGATTAATTCTGTCGTTATATATCGCCAAAATGTCCATTTATTTGGTTTGATTCAGAAAAACACTGGTTCCAGCTCGCCCAACATGACTACAAAATATTTAATAAGTTACCTGTAATCTTGATCCAAACATTTCAAACAACTTTCCTAATCCAACTTTAGATATTTTAAACCGTAAATAATCGATCAAATTTTAGACAGGATAAGCTGGGTGGCAGGGTAGCCTAGTGGTTAGAGTGTTGGACTAGTAAATGAAAGGTTGCAAGTTCAAATCCCCAAGCTGACAAGGTACAAATCTGTCGTTCTGCCCCTGAACAGGCAGTTTACCCACTGTTCCTAGGCTGTCATTGAAAATAAGAATTTGTTCTTAACTGACTTGCCTAGTTAAAATAAAAAATAACTGTGTTCAAAAAGTGAAGCATGTTCCAGGTTGTGTGCACCAAAACATTAGAGTGCACCTGGAGTGACACATGAAAATAACAGGGCTACTTCTTCATTTCTCAAAGGAAAAACATCAACCAATTTCTAAAGACTGTTGACATCTAGTGGAAGCCATAGGAACTGCAACCGTGTGCCCAAAGGCCTCAAATCTAGATTCACATAGAAACCCTGGGTTTCACCTGCCAAATAAGTTTGGTTATACTCACAGACATCATTTTAACAGTTTTGGAAACATTAGAGTGTTTTCTATCCAAATTTACCAACTATTCGCATATCCTAGCTTCTGGGCCTGAGTAGCAGGCAGGTTACTTTGGGCACGCTTTTCATCCAGACGTGAAAATACCGCCCCCTAGCCCGAAGAGGTTTTAAGAACAAATTCTTGTTTACAATGATGGCCTACCCTGGCCAAACCCAGATGACACTGGGCCAGTTGTGCACTGCCCATCACTGCTGGATGTGATTCAGCTGGATTCGAACCAAGGACTGTAATGACACCTCTTGCACTGAGATTCAGTGCCTTAGACAGCTGCACGACTCAGGAGCCTGACTTGATGACAGCTTTGCACACTCTTGGCATTACAAAAAAACAACATCATTTCACTTTGACATTATGGGGTATTGTGCTTAAGCCAGTGACACAAAATCTACATTTTTATATATATTTTTAAACTGTAACACAACAAAATGTGGAAAACGTCAAGGGGTGTGAATACTTTCTGAAGGCACTGTATATGTCAGTAGTTACGAGCAAACTATATGAAAGGCTATATTATGTTGATAAAATTTGATTTGTATAATGTATGTAATGGTGAAACTGCCATGTTCATTTGTGGTATTACAACATACACTACCGAACTTACTTCAAACAACCAACACTGCTTTTTCCCTCAGACGTCAATGCATCACGGGACATTATAGAACAGCAGAGTGTGTAGTGTTTTTGTTTCACCACGTTACCATGACGCTCCTCACCTCCACTTGATCAACAAAATCAAAAACAATAACAACGTAGGTGGGGGCGGACAGTGGCGCGGCTTCTCCTTCTTTTATTGATCTTAATTGTTCTCCTCATTCGTCAGATCAATATTCCCTGTTCTATGAGAGCAATGACCAGGTCAGAGAACATCCCTCTGGAGGAGGAGATGGTGAGCATCCTGGATCGATGCGGACCAGCTCTGACATATGTCCTACATAGCAAGTTTGGATGTACTGCTGTGCTCCATGGTGTTGATGCCGGTGCAATGAAGTTCAAGAAGCCAGGTGAGGAAAGGTTTTCTACCCAGCTGTCAAAGGACCTCAACAGTAAAAAGACAGTGAAAAATAACAGTAGCGTTGCTACATACAGGCACCGGTTAGTCGGGCTGATTGAGGTGGTATGTACATGTAGATCTGGTTAAAGTGACTATGCATATATGACGAACAGAGAGTAGCAGTAGCGTAAAATAGGAGTTGGCAGGTGGTGGCTAGGACACAACGCAGATAGCCTGGTTAGTCAATGTGCGGGAGCACTGGTTTGTCGGGTCAATTGAGGTAGTATGTACATGAATGTATAGTTAAAGTGACTATGCATATATGATAAACAGAGAGTAGCACCATTTGTAGCACCATTTGGTTACCTGTTCAGGAGTCTTATGGCTTGGGGGTAAAAACTGTCGAGAAGCCTTTTTGTGCTAGACTTGGCACTCCGGTACCACTTGCCATGCGGTAGTAGAGAAAACAGTCTATGACTGGGGTAGCTGGGGTATAATACAATCTTTTGGACCGCCTGGTGTAGAGGTTCTGGATGGCAGGCAGGTTGGCCCCAGTGATGTACTGGGCCGTACGCACTATCCTCTGTAGTGCCTTGCGGTCGGAGGCCGAGCAATTGCCATATCAGGCAGTGATACAACCAGGATGCTCTCGATGTTGCAGCTGTAGATCCTTTTGAGGATCTGAGGACTCAAGCCAAATCTTTTTAGTTTCCTGATGGGGAATAGGCTTTGTCGTGCCCTCTTCACGACTGTCTTGGTGTGTTTGGACCATTCTAGTTTGTTGGTGATGTGGACACCAAGGAACTTGAAGCTCTCAATCTGCTCCACTACAGCCCTGTCGATGAGAATGTGGGCGTGCTCGGTCCTCCTTTTCCTGTAGTCCACAATCATCTCCTTAGTCTTGGTTATGTTGAGGGATAGGTTGTTATTCTGGCACCACCCGGCCAGGTCTCTGACCTCCTCCCTATTGGCTGTCTTGTCGGTGACCAGGCCTACCGCTGTTGTGTCGTCTGCAAACTTCATGATGGTGTTGGAGTTGTGCCTGGCCATGGGTGAACAGGGAGTACAGGAGGGGACTGAGCACGCACCCCTGGCGAGCTCCAGTGTTGAGGATCAGTGTGGCAGATGTGTTGCTACCTACCCTTACCACCTGGGGGCGGCTCATCAGGAAGTCCAGGATTCAGTTGCAGAGGGAGGTGTTTAGTCCCAGGATCCTTAGCTTAGTGATGAGCTTTGTGGGCACTAGGGTGTTGAACGCTGAACTGTAGTCAATGAATAGCATTCTCAAATAGGTGTTCCTTTTGTCCAGGTGGGAAAGGATAGTGTGGAGTGCAATAGAGATTGCATCATCTGTGGATCTGTTTGGGCGGTATGCAAATTGGAGTGGGTCTAGGGTTTCTGGGATAATGGTGTTGATGTGAGCCATTACCAGCCATTCAAAGAACTTCATGACTACGGACGTGACTGCTGCGGGTATGTAATCATTTAGGCAGGTTGCCTTCGTGTTCTTGGGCACAGGGACACTGGTGGTCTGCTTGAAACATGTTGGTATTACAGACTCAGTCAGGGACATGTTGAAAATGTCAGTGAAGACACCTGCCAGTTAGTCAGCACATGCCCGGAGCACACGTCCTGGTAATCCATCTGGCCCCGCAGCCTTGTGAATGTTGACCTGTTTAAAGGTCTTACTCACGCCGGCTACAGAGAGCGTGATCACACAGTTGTCCTGAACAGCTGATGCTCTCATGCATGCCTCAGTGTTGCTTGCATCGAAGAGAGCATAGAAGTGATTTAGCTCGTCTGGTAGGCTCGTGTCACTGGGCAGCTCGCGGCTGTGCTTCCCTTTGTAGCCTGTAATAGTTTGCAGGCCCTGCCACATAAGACAAGCTTCGGAGCCGGTGTAGTATGGTTCAATCTTAGCCCTGTATTGATGCTTTTCCTGTTTGATGATTCGTCGCAGGACATAGCAGGATTTCTTATAAGCTTCGGGCTTAGAGTCCCGCACCTTGAAAGCGATAGCTCTACCCTTTAGCTCAGTGCGAATGTTGCCTGTAAATCATAGCTTCTGGTTGGGGTATGTACGTACAGTCACTGTGGGGACGACGTCCTCGATGCACTTATTGATACAGCCAGCAACTGATGTGGTGTATTCCTCAACGTCATCGGGAGAATCCCGGAACATGTTCCAGTCTGTGATAGCAAAACAGTCCTGTAGTTTAGCATCTGCTTCATTTGACCACGTTTTATACACTGAGTCATTGGTGCTTCCTGCTTTAATGTTTGCTTGTGAGCAGGAATCAGGATATAGATGTGGTCAGATTTACCAAATGGAGGGCGAGCGAGAGATTTGTACGCGTCTCTGTGTGTGGAGTAAAGGTGATCTAGATTTGTTTTCCTCTGGTTGCACATTTAACATGTTGATAGAGATTTGGTAGAACTGATTTAAGTTTCCCTGCATTAAAGTCTCCGGCCACTAGGAGCGCCGCCTCTGGGTGAGTGGTTTCCTGTTTGCTTATTTCCTTATACAGCTGGCTGAGTGCGGTCTTAGTGCCAGCTGCTGTGGTAAATAAACAGCCACGAAAAGTATAGCTGAGAACTCTCTAGGCAAGTAGTGGGGTCTGAATTTTATCACAAGATACTCTACTTCAGGCGAGCAAAATCTAGGGACTTCTTTAGATTTCGTGCACCAGCTGTTGTTTACAAATATGCACAGACCGCCCCCACTCATCTTACCGGAGTGTGCTGTTCTATCTTGCCGCTGCAGCGTATGTCCCGTTAGCTGAATATCCTCATTCAGCAACAATTCCGTGAAACATAAGATATTACAGTTTTTGATGTCCCTTTGGAATGATATTCGTGATCGTACCTTGTCTAATTTATTGTCCAATGTTTGCACTTTGGCGAGTAATATTGACGGTGACGGGCAGCTTTCCCACTCGCCTTCTGCGGGTCCGTACGAGGCATCCCGCTCTGTGGCCTCTGTACCTGCGTCTCTTCTTCTAGCAAATAACTGGGATGTTGGCCTTGTAGGGTGTTCGGAGAATGTCCTGTGCGTCCTGCTTGTTGAAGAAAAATTATTTGTCTAATCCGAGGTGAGTGATCGCTGTCCTGATATCCAGAAGCTCTTTGTCTAATCTGAGGTGAGTGATCTCTGTCCTGATATCCAGAAGCTCTTTGTCTAATCCGAGGTGAGTGATCGCTGTCCTGATATCCAGAAGCTCTTTGTCTAATCCGAGGTGAGTGATCTCTGTCCTGATATCCAGAAGCTCTTTGTTTAATCCGAGGTGAGTGATCGCTGTCCTGATATCCAGAAGCTCTTTGTCTAATCCGAGGTGAGTGATCTCTGTCCTGATATCCAGAAGCTCTTTGTTTAATCTCTGTCCTGATATCCAGAAGCTCTTTGTTTAATCCGAGGTGAGTGATCTCTGTCCTGATATCCAGAAGCTCTTTGTCTAATCCGAGGTGAGTGATCGCTGTCCTGATATCCAGAAGCTCTTTGTTTAATCCGAGGTGAGTGATCTCTGTCCTGAAATCCAGAAGCTCTTTTTTTGCCGTAAAATACGGTTGCAGAAACATTATGTACAAGATAAGTTACAAATAACGCGAAAAAAACAAGTAATAGCACAATTGGTTGGGCGCCAGTAAAACTGCTGCCATTTCTTCCAGGGGCCATTTTAGATCTAGTTCTTAGTTCTTCCAACAGTGTGTAGTTCTGCCTCCTTTCAAGGTGAGATCCTGGTCAAAAGAAGTAGATGAAGAGGAACTCTTATTATCGTTGGTGTTTTATCAGAACACTTGCCATATATCTCACAGTATTTCCTACAGTATATCTCACAGTATTTCCTACAGTATATCTCACAGTATTTCCTACAGTATTTCCTATGGTATATCTCAGTATTTCTTACAGTATTTCCATCAGTATATCTCACAGTATATCTCACAGTATTTCCTACAGTATATCTCACAGTATTTCCTACAGTATTTCCTATGGTATATCATAGTATTTCTTACAGTATTTTCATCAGTATATCTCACAGTATATCTCACAGTATTTCTTACAGTATTTCCATCAGTTTATCTCACAGTATTTCCTACAGTATTTCCTATGGTATATCTCAGTATTTCTTACAGTATTTCCTTCAGTATATCTTACAGTATTTCTTACAGTATTTCTTACAGTATTTCCTACAGTATATCTCACAGTATTTCTTACAGTATATCTCACAGTATTTCCTACAGTATTTTCCACAGTATTTCCTACATGATATCTCACAGTCTTTCTTACAGTATTTCCATCAGTATATATCACAGTATTTCTTACAGTATTTCCTACAGTATATCTCACAGTATTTCCTACAGTATATCTCACAGTATTTCCGACAGTATTTTCCACAGTATTTCCTACAGTATTTCCTACATGATATCTCACAGTCTTTCTTACAGTATTTCCTACAGTATATCTCACAGTATTTCCGACAGTATTTTCCACAGTATTTCCTACAGTATTTCCTACATGATATATCACAGTCTTTCTTACAGTATTTCCTACAGTATATCTCACAGTATTTCCGACAGTATTTTCCACAGTATTTCCTACAGTATTTCCTACAGTATATCTCAGTCTTTCTTACAGTATTTCCTACAGTATATCTCACAGTATTCTTCTTCTGTGTCTCATCTTTAAGTATTTAAGCAGGAAACTGTCCATTCCGACTCCAGAGATGCAAGGAAAAGTGTTCCACCGTTTATTGAGCTCTGTGGGGCCTATCATGAGACATTGAGGGAGGCCAGACGCTGGTATTTGGATGCTTTGTACCCTGCCTCGAAGAATGTAATCACCATTCACAACAATTTCATCCAGCACTTTGGCCAGAGGGAGTTTGAAGAGCTTCTTTCCCTTCAGACCAAGAGGGAAGTTTCCATCGAGGAGAACTTTAAAGATGGCCGCTTTGGATTGACCATCCAGGGGGCTTCAAGAGGGTTCAAAGCTGCTGTGTTAGAGGTGGAAGCCCTGTGCTGCAAAGTCCAAGAGGATTTTGCAAAGGAAGAGTTGAGTTTAATGGGCCTGCAATCTCCCATCAGTTCATCAAGGAAGCCTGTAGATGACAACAGTTCTGACTATAAAGAGAGACAGCAACATTTTGCCGGATTTCAAATTGTCAGGGTGAGTGTCACAGGAAACGATGGATAACATTAAAGTTGCAATCTGTGGTATTCCCTGCCTGATAATTCATCAAATATGTCCATGGCTGATGCGTTACAGGTTGAGAAGGTGGAGAACAAAGATCTGAAGCAGGTCTTTGACCTTAGGAAGAGGCAGATGCAGGTGTCTACCTCTTCTCAGCGAATGTACCAACGCTTGCCTGTGCAATTCTGTGACCTGCTCAGCAGAGTGGGCTTTCAGATGGAGTTTACACCACCTGATGGTAAGAGAGGTTCAGAGTTTACACCACCTGATGGTTAGAGAGATTCAGAGTTTACACCACCTGATGGTTAGAGAGATTCAGAGTTTACACCACCTGATGGTTAGAGAGATTCAGAGTTTACACCACCTGATGGTTAGAGAGATTCAGGTGGAGTTTACACCACCTGATGGTTAGAGAGATTCAGAGTTTACACCACCTGATGGTTAGAGAGATTCAGAGTTTACACCACCTGATGGTTAGAGAGGTTCAGAGTTTACACCACCTGATGGTTAGAGAGGTTCAGAGTTTACACCACCTGATGGTTAGAGAGATTCAGAGTTTACACCACCTGATGGTTAGAGAGATTCAGAGTTTACACCACCTGATGGTTAGAGAGGTTCAGAGTTTACACCACCTGATGGTTAGAGAGATTCAGATGGAGTTTACACCACCTGATGGTTAGAGAGATTCAGAGTTTACACCACCTGATGGTTAGAGAGATTCAGATGGAGTTTACACCACCTGATGGTTAGAGAGATTCAGAGTTTACACCACCTGATGGTTAGAGAGGTTCAGAGTTTACACCACCTGATGGTTAGAGAGGTTCAGAGTTTACACCACCTGATGGTTAGAGAGGTTCAGAGTTTACACCACCTGATGGTTAGAGAGGTTCAGAGTTTACACCACCTGATGGTAAGAGAGGTTCAGAGTTTACACCACCTGATGGTTAGAGAGATTCAGATGGAGTTTACACCACCTGATGGTTAGAGAGATTCAGATGGAGTTTACACCACCTGATGGTTAGAGAGATTCAGATGGAGTTTACACCACCTGATGGTTAGAGAGATTCAGATGGAGTTTACACCACCTGATGGTTAGAGAGATTCAGATGGAGTTTACACCACCTGATGGTTAGAGAGAGTTTTCACCTGATGGGAGTTTACACCACCTGATGGTTAGAGAGATTCAGATGGAGTTTACACCACCTGATGGTTAGAGAGATTCAGATGGAGTTTACACCACCTGACGGTTCGAGAGATTCAGATGGAGTTTACACCACCTGACGGTTCGAGAGATTCAGATGGAGTTTACACCACCTGACGGTTTGAGAGATTCAGATGGAGTTTACACCACCTGACGGTTCGAGAGATTCAGATGGAGTTTACACCACCTGACGGTTCGAGAGATTCAGATGGAGTTTACACCACCTGATGGTTAGAGAGATTCAGAGATGGTAAGAGAGTTTCAGAGTTTACACCACCTGATGGTTAGAGAGGTTCAGAGTTTACACCACCTGATGGTTAGAGAGATTCAGATGGAGTTTACACCACCTGATGGTTCGAGAGATTCAGATGGAGTTTACACCACCTGACGGTTCGAGAGATTCAGATGGAGTTTACACCACCTGACGGTTCGAGAGATTCAGATGGAGTTTACACCACGTTTAGGAAGATTTTAACACATTTTAACCTCAACATTTGTTCATGGTTCCACCCTCTTTGTAAAAGCCTAGTTACTGTATGTTCTTGTTTCAACAGTCATTTTCTGAAGATTGTAATTTAATTTAACGGGATTAGTGATTCATTTACGAGTGTCCCTCATTTTAAGGTCAACCCCTGTTACATGAACTGAACTCTCGTTTTAATATGGTGAAACTATTCCTATTCCATCCTTTTTTTCAAAATAAACATTGAACATCAGGCTCTCGAGTGGTGCAGCTGGTCTAAAGCACCGCATCTCAGTGCTAGAGGCGATATCACTACAGACCCTGGTTCAGGCTCTCGAGTGGTGCAGCTGTCTAAAGCACCTCATCTCAGTGCTAGAGGCTATATCACTACAGACCCTGGTTCAGGCTCTCGAGTGGTGCAGTGGTCTAAAGCACCTCATCTCAGTGCTAGAGGCGATATCACTACAGACCCTGGTTCAGGCTCTCGAGTGGTGCAGCTGTCTAAAGCACCTCATCTCAGTGCTAGAGGCGATATCACTACAGACCCTGGTTCAGGCTCTCGAGTGGTGCAGTGGTCTAAAGCACTGCATCTCAGTGCTAGAGGCGATATCACTACAGACCCTGGTTCAGGCTCTCGAGTGGTGCAGTGGTCTAAGACACCGCATCTCAGTGCTAGAGGCGATATCACTACAGTACCTGGTTCAGCAGTGGTCTAAGACACCTCATCTCAGTGCTAGAGGCGATATCACTACAGACCCTGGTTCAGTGGTCTAAGACACCGCATCTCAGTGCTAGAGGCTATATCACTACAGACCCTGGTTCAGCGTTCTAAGGCACCTCATCTCAGTGCTAGAGGCTATATCACTACAGACACCTTGGTTTGATTCCAGGCTGTTAGGGCAGCGCGCAATTGGCCCAGCGTCGTCTGAGTATGGCCGGTGTAGGCCGTCATTGTATAAAGAATTTGTTCTTAACTGACTTGCCTAGTTAAACAAAGGTTTAAAAAATTGTCAATCATAGTGTGAAAGCAGGTGAGCTGGTTCTACTCTTTTTGGTGATTTGTGGTGGAAAAATTTGCAAGTCGTGCATAACACTACCACACCTTTTCCCCATAGATAGACAAGGCTAGGCATTGTTTTTACCATGTTACCTATGCACTCATTGACCCTCCCTGTTGCACACAATGTTACCCTGTTACCATGTTACCCCTGTTACCATGTTACCATGCTTCCATTCCACCATGTTACATGTTACAAAGTTACCTATGTTACATGTTATTACCATGTTACCTGATTTAACCATGAAAACCTGTTACCATGTTACCATGTTACCATGTTACCATGTTACCATGTTACCTATTACCATGTTACCACCATGTTACCATGTTACCCTATGTTACCATGTTACCTATGTTACCATGTTACCCCTGTTACCATGTTACCATGTTACCTATGTTACCATGTTACCATGTTACCTATGTTACCATGTTACCTATGTTACCATGTTACCATGTTACCATGTTACCTATGTTACCTATGTTACCATGTTACCATGTTTACCATGTTACCTATGTTACCATGTTACCATGTTACCATGTTACCATGTTACCTATGTTACATGTTACCATGTTACCATGTTACCATGTTACCTATGTTACCATGTTACCATGTTACCATGTTACCATGTTACCATGTTACCTATGTTACCATGTTACCCCTGTTACCATGTTACCTATGTTACCATGTTACCATGTTACCTATGTTACCTGACCCTATGTTACCATACCATGTTACCATGTTACCATGTTACCATGTTACCATGTTACCATGTTACCTTACCATGTTACCATGTTAACATGTTACCATGTTACCTATGTTACCATGTTACATGTTACCTATGTTACCTATGTTACCATGTTACCATGTTACCATGTTACCATGTTACCATGTTACCATGTTACCATGTTACCATGTTACCTATGTTACCATGTTACCTATGTTACCATGTTACCTATGTTACCTATGTTACCATGTTACCTATGTTACTATGTTACCATGTTACCATGTTACCATGTTACCTATGTTACCATGTTACCTATGTTACCCATGTTACCATGTTACCATGTTACCTATGTTACCATGTTACCTATGTTACCATGTTACCATGTTACCATGTTACCTATGTTACCATGTTACCATGTTACCATGTTACCATGTTACCTGTTACCATGTTACCATGTTACCATGTTACCATGTTACCATGTTACCATGTTACCTATGTTACCATGTTACCTATGTTACCATGTTACCATGTTACCATGTTACCATGTTACCATGTTACCATGTTACCATGTTACCATGTTACCATGTTACCCCTGTTACCATGTTACCTATGTTACCATGTTACCATGTTACCATGTTACCATGTTACCTATGTTACCATGTTACCATGTTACCATGTTACCATGTTACCTATGTTACCATGTTACCATGTTACCATGTTACCCCTGTTACCATGTTACCTATGTTACCATGTTACCCCTGTTACCATGTTACCTATGTTACCATGTTACCATGTTACCTTTAGAGGCACTTTAGTATTTGATTATTATTTACCGCCTTGAGATTGGAAAACACGACAACCGTCACAAAATGGTTTTATGTTGCCATGGAGTACACCATTCATATGTTTACGTCCACAGAGCAAAATCTGGGAGAGGGGATCTACTTCAGCAGCAGTGTCCATGGAGCAGAGAGGCTGTGGAAGGGCTCAGCTGACCAGGAGTACCTGTACTTCATTGAGGCACAGGTGCTGACTGGCAAGTCAATTGTTGGCTGTCCAGGTCTCATCGTGCCACCTCCCTTTGCCAGAGACCCACTCACCTTGTATGACAGTGTGAAAGGAGGCGGAGACACCTGGGTCGTCTTCAATGGTCACCAGGCTCTACCTGAATATCTGATCACCTGCAATAAGCCTACATACGTAAAACCTCATGGTAAGACATTCTACATGACGTTCCACATGACGTTCCACTTGACGTTCCACATGACGTCATTCTATAGAATACCCTGTTACTTCATTAAAACAGTGTGTTGTGTACCCATATGGTAGCCTAGTGGTTAGAGTATTGGGCCAGTAACCTAAAGGTTGCTGGATCAAATCCCTGACCTGACAAGGTCAAAATCTGTTGTTCTGAGCAAGGCAGTTAACCCACTGTTCCCTGGGTGATGTGGATGTTGATTAAGGCAGCTCCCTGCACCTCTCTGATTCAGAAGGGTTGGGTTAAATGTGAAAGACACATTTCAGTTGAAGGCATTCAGTTGTACAACTGACTAGGTATCCCCAACCCTCCCTTTTATTCCCACAGCATTGTTCAACTGGGGTAAAGCTAAAAAGCCACAAAAGAATGAGGACATTGTCATCGAGGGCCTGGAAGTGGATCCGGCTGTCTTCCACGTTTCTTCCAAAGTGGATCGTTGGATCAAGGACCTGAACCTAAAGGAACCAGAGAGCAGCAGCATCCCACAGGACGCTGTCTACCAGTACAAATCCCACCACCACCGCATCCATGACATGAGAATCATGGACCTGAACCTAAAGGAACCAGAGAGCAGCAGCATCCCACACGACGCTGTCTACCAGTCCAAATCCCACCACCACCGCATCCATGACATGAGAATCGAGGAGATGCTGAGGAAGGCCAGGGACCAAAAGTCCTTCAACAGGAACATTACAGCGCCTAGCAACATGGTGGATTGGCAGCAGCAGCCAGGGGGACAGTCCCAGAGATTCCACCCCATCCATAACTCCCATCTGCAGCAGGCACTGGACAGGAAGCAGCCGCGCGTGGAGGTCTCTGCCTGGAGGAAAATGTACACGTTCACCCTGCCTGACAGGGCTGCTAACAACACAAGTGGAAACAGCCCCAAAAGCAGACAAATCGACAAGTTAGCAGGTACAGGCTGGTTTATTCCATTCAGAGTTCATTTGTTATTTTAACCTTAGTTTACAAGGGAATGCGAGCCCAGTTAGTGTTAGCATGATGGCTAAGTGTGTCATGGTTTTCTTATGGAAAATGCTAACTGTTCACCAACTTAGTAATAACTGCGTTTGCTCTAGCTCAACCTATTGAGAGTCTCCCTCGACATTGGGATGCCATGCCAGCCAACACGTCCTGCCTGTCCTGCCTCATCCAGCCAGGAAGCCCAGAGCACAATGAAGTTTTAAACCTGTTCCGAGCCACCTGCCCCAACAAAGTTATACAGGTAGGCTACCTGTTTTCCATTGTAGTTGGCTGTGTGAGTAATGGGTTGATTTGTTCAGGGTGACTCATCTGTTGGTCTCTAGCCTTCCTGACTAGGTTCTGGCCTTTCTAGGGAGTTTTTCCTAGCTACAGTGCTTCTACACCTGCATTGCTTGCTGTTTGGGATTTTAGGCTGGGTTTCTGTACAGCACTTTGACATCGGCTGATGTAAAAAATGACTTTATATATACATTTGATTTGAATTTGATTTAATTTGAGATCAGCCATATTAAATTGTTTGTTTATTAGAGACTTTGTGTGTTAGTGTCAGCGATTGGGTGCAGGGATGTAGCGGAGTCAGGCGCAGGACACAGGTTTAGAGCAAAACAACAGAGTTTACTCGAAAAGTCAAGCAAAAATTACAACTAGGAACATACATACACACTAGCACATACAACAACCACCAAAGACACCAACAATCACGGACAGAACAGAAATGTATGCCAGAGGGTTAAATAAGGAACGTGATATGGGGATTGAAACCAGGTGTGTGTAATACAGACAAAACTAAACGAAAATGAAACATGGATCGGTGGTGACTAGGAAGCCGGTGATGTCGACCGCCGAACAAGGAGAGGGGCCGACTTCGGAGGAGGTCGTGACAGTTAGTATTTAGTTAAGCACTTAGAAATAATGAAGAGGCCCCTCAGCTCATCTACGGGTCAGCTAGGGGTCAGCTAGGGGTCAGCTAGCCAGATATTTGTTTCTCTGGATCTTTTTCAGCCCACAATAATAATCTAAGATGTATAGAAGGTATTCAGGATACATTTTAGAGTCTATTATTGGCTCGTATAAAGTGATTTTCCCTCAATTTATTTCAGATTGAGAGGATCCAGAACCCAACCCTGTGGAGGAGTCTCCAGATCAAGAAACACGACATGGAGCTCAGGAACGGTCACCAGAAGAATGAGAAGAGGCTCTTCCATGGAACGTGCCACACAACCATCAATCACATCAACAACCATGGCTTCAATCGGAGCTTTGCTGGGAAAAATGGTGAGACAGATATGTATGTTCCATGGACAAGGTCCCAGATCTCTTCGTCCTGTCTTGCCAACTCCTATGGCTTATTGGTAAAAGTTATAGGTACAATTCTATTGCCCTTCATTTAAAACTTAGCTTGTGCTTCTCATTTACTCAGTCTTGTCTCTGCAATAGTCTAAAACCTAAGCATTGTATGATTTTTTCCAGCTACAGCATTTGGAAACGGCACCTA
Organism: Oncorhynchus tshawytscha; assembly: GCF_018296145.1. Lineage (NCBI taxonomy): Eukaryota > Metazoa > Chordata > Actinopteri > Salmoniformes > Salmonidae > Oncorhynchus > Oncorhynchus tshawytscha. The sequence continues at coordinate 1,089,121 of NC_056444.1, read as the reverse complement.
CTTTGCTGTTGGTGCCAGTTACTCTGCCAGAAGCACATACTCAAGACCGGATCGCCAGGGGCAGAAGTATATGTACCTCTGTCGAGTTCTGACTGGCGATTTCACTGCAGGACGACATGGGATGACAGTTCCTCCAGCTAAAAGCACCACGACTGTTGAACTCTACAACAGCGTGACAGACAACCCATCAGGACCATCTATGTTTGTCATTTTCCATGACAACCAGGCATACCCTGAGTACTTGATCACATTCTTCTAGACCCTGCGGAGAAAAGCAAGAGAAATGAAATGCTCTTACTAAACTTTCAAAAGTCTTCCTTATGATGATGACTTTGTGCCTTATAAACTGTTATACACAACTTTTATTGAAGAAATTAAAATGACTGATGTCACTTTTGCATGGAAAAGTGTAACCGTTACAGGTTCTAATGTAACCCGGTTCAATCTAACCCTAACCCTAACCCTAACCCTAACCCTAACCCTAGCCTGAACTACAACCCTAACCCTAACCCTAACCCTAGCCTGAACTACAACCCTAACCCTAACCCTAACCCTAACCCTAACCCTAGCCTGAACCACAACCCTAACCCTAACCCTAACCCTAACCCTAGCCTGAACTACAACCCTAACCCTAACCCTAACCCTAACCCTAACCCTAGCCTGAACCACAACCCTAACCCTAACCCTAACCCTAACCTAGCCTGAACTACAACCCTAACCCTAACCCTAACCCTAACCATAGCCTGAACTACAACCCTAACCCTAACCCTAACCCTAACCTAGCCTGAACTACAACCCTAACCCTAACCCTAACCCTAGCCTGAACTACAACCCTAACCCTAACCCTAACCCTAGCCTGAACTACAACCCTAACCCTAACCCTAACCCTAGCCTGAACTACAACCCAACCCTAACCCTAACCCTAACCCTAGCCTGAACTACAACCCTAACCCTAACCCTAACCCTAGCCTGAACTACAACCCAACCCTAACCCTAACCCTAACCCTAGCCCTAACCCTAACCCTAACCCTAGCCTGAACTACAACCCAACCCTAACCCTAACCCTAACCCTAGCCCTAGCCTGAACTACAACCCTAAACTTTTACATCATTACATGTACACTTTGCAATAAACAATACATTGGAGAAACCAAACACACCATAGAAACCAGACTCAAACAACACCTGTATAACATTAAAAGGGCACACCTACAAACGGAACTCATAACCCACTTCCAGGAGCACCCCATCACTCACCTTACCATATCAGGGTTACAGTCATATATAGGCTGGACCTGTGGGCAGCTAAAGAGGGTAGAACGGAAGTGGATCCAGCACCTACAGACAACCCTAACCCGCCTAAAATGGCCTGAACCCGAGAGGTTTTAGAAAATGGGTTTTAACAGACAGGAAAATGGATGGAGAAGAACATGGTTTTATTCATATTTTATTTTTAGCCTCTATATATCTATGGTTTGTTTGGTTTTAGTTTAACACTTCCTTTTAGGTTTTTCCTTTCCTTTAACAAAACAATAAAACCATTTAAATGCACAATATGGCGTTTATGTTCATATTTAACAATACTATGGTTGAATGAATCTCTCACCACATTGACTTCTGCACTGCCACCCATCAAAAAGAGGCAACTTGGAGCCTACCTCAGTTTAATTTATGATCCTAGGAGGACATCTACAGGCCTTTTTAAGTACTACACCTAATTATATTAGATCAGCAGAAAGGGAGGGATAAACAGGAGATAGGCCTGTAACCGTAAAACGAACTAGTTGAAACGAAACACAATTATATTCAAAACCTAACCTAGCCCGTGCCATCCCTGGGTTGTCCCTCTACAAGCATAACTGCCCTCAGGTGCTGGTTTCAACAACCCTGTGGCCTAACCCTAACCCTCCGCTGTCCTCAACGGGTCATCCACGTCTGGACCCAACCCTAACAATAGCCTAAATGAATCCAGCAACATATAACAACATATAACAACCCTAACCCTCCTCTCTCCCAACACTGTTATTAATTTTTAACTTTGATTTGCCTTACCACAAATTGTATCCATATATAGAACTGCACATAACAACTAAGAAAATAAAAAAGTACAGAATAATAGAAACCCTAATATAACTGAATAGAGCAACAAGACGGGGACAGAATAAGGGACAGTTAGGGAAGTAAAGTAATCAGAGAGGGAAAATATTGGGATAAATGAGGGACTACCCTGACAAAGGATATTTAACTGATAGAAGATCTGACCTAACCCTAGGTTAATTTATAACAAAGTCTGGAAACTGAACTAAAGCAAACAGAAGAAAGAGGAGCTCAACCTATAAGCCCTTGTAACCATACATTTCCCGCCTTTGAGCCTCCCGCTGGTAAATTGAACCAATAGATAACAGAAACCTAAAACGCCCAATTTGGGCCTAACTAACCCTAGCCTCAACCCTCCTAACCCTGCCCCATTTTAAAACCTAACCCTAGCCTCAACCCTAGACCCTAACCCTGAACTAACCCTAAAACCCTAACCCCTAGCCCTAACCCTAACCCTAACCCTAACCCTGGAACTCAACCCTAACCCTAGCCTAACCCTAACCCTAACCCTAATTTTAACCAATATAATTAAAAGTTACGTTTTAACCCTAACCCTAACCCTAACCCTCAACCAAACTACAACCACTGGGGAACCCTAACCCTAACCCTAACCCCAACCAAGACTTTTAACAGGATTAACCCAGAAAGAACAACGGACTAACCCTAACCCTAACCTAACCCTAAGAAACAATCCTAACCCAACCCATCTCCCTATCGCCTAACCCTAACCCAACCCTAACCCCTAACCAGATCAAACCCAACCCTAACCCTAACCCAAGAAACCCCTAACCTCAACCCCTAACCCTATTTCAATAACCCCAACCCAACCCCTAACAATAACCCTAACCCTACCCTAACACAAAAATTGTGCCTCAACCCTAACTTTAAGCCCCCTAACCCTAACCCTAACCCTAACCCTAACTGTCCGGTCCTCCTAACCCTGAGACTACCAACCCTAACCCTAACCCTAACTAGGAAGCGCAGTATTTAGGTATTTTTGCCTCAGGGTTTAGTAACAATGCAGGCATTAATACATTTAAAGACCAGGTCATATGATAACACCACAACCCCATACCCAACCCCCATACAGACGGCCTGGCCTATACCCGAACCCCAGACGAGGAGACAAGGCAGACTGCCAAACTGTACTTTAAATTAATACAGGCAACCCACCACATGGAGGTGGTGGAAAAAGCCCTTAAAAACCAGACATTCCCCACTGGCATGATGAGACAGGTGCATCGTGTCACCAACTTTATCAAACCATCTTCACCCACAGACAACACCACAATAAAATTATCACAGAACACACACCAGTGGATGCAAAACAATATGAATATACTACAGGCACATTACCGGTCAACCACCCACACCATTACACAACAAATAAACACACCCAACACTCTGGCACTGACAATCGCAACAGGCTGGGCACACAAGAGGTACAAACATAAATTGACACCCACCACCATCATTAGAGTCGAAACCACTTTGAATCCCCCTCAGGTCACTTCCTCTCCCCAACAAACAATTATACAGACCAACACAATAGGAGACCAACCACATACACTTCCAGCAATAGAACACACCCCACTACAAATTTCCCGACCAACGATACTAACTTCAATTCCAAACCCAGTGCCCCTTCTCTCCTCAGCAGAGGAATTTCCACCCCTATCAAAACCTCGCCCCCTGCCAAAAAAACAACCATCATACCTACGGACATTACCACTGGGAAAACAACCGACCCTGAGTGAAACCTATAACTTCACACACAGACTCTTTCCAAAACACATCTTCACCCCCTACCCTCAACATCCACTTTCACTGATTCTTCCCTTTCCAATCAAAAAGGAGAGGTAAACATAGCAACCCCTACAACTGGAAAGGAGAAATGGAAAAGTCCAGGGGGCCCCCCTACTCCTAAAGCAGTCACCCCTATCATAGCCCAGGTTCACCACACAGCCAACAGTCAAACAGAAACTTGTACACTTACAGCTACACCCAGTAAACAAAACACTAACTGCAAAGGAGCACAGAGTAATGTATCAATATTACTAAGGGACATAATTACATCTGCTCCTCTTTCACCCGCAGGAGGCGCCAGGCAAGGGGTACAGACAAGGACAGGGCAATTCAAGGGGCACATGACGATGATTAAAGGGCAAGACAATGGGCAACACCCCAAAGCTCCCAAATCCGAACCCCCACAAAAAAACAATATAGCTGTGCCTCTGCCTGTCCAGGGTCCCTGTACAACTGGCGCCTCAAAATACCCACCATCACCCCCACCACAGCCTCATCTTCAACCCCAACCCCAACCACAGCCTAAACCCACACACCCTTCCCAAAAACCCTTCCATCACAAGGCTAGGCCGAACCACAAGGTGGCAGATTGGAACATTGAGGGACACACACCAACACTCATTATAGGAGACTCAAACCTCAACCGGATCCCACCATTCAATAACCCCAACATCCAGGTAGACAGTTACCCAGGGGCAACATTCTATCATTTCATAAAAGTACTGGAGAAAACCCCATACATACAGACACAGCGACTGTTGTTATTTCGGTGGGCTTGAACAATAAAGATCATGACCCATTCCAAACATCACTAAAACAGCTGTCAGGTATGCACAAGGAGGCAAAGAAAACATTTCCAAACGCAACAATATACATTCCTGTCATCAGCCATTCACCTCTTCTTACTCCACAGCAGAAGAGGAACCTTAAGCTCATCAACGCTTACATTACCACTAACTTCCCAACCCTATTAGAGATCCCACAAGACACATTTCACACAACAACAGATCTCATACACTGCCCACACTCACAGCAGACCTCATTTTTCAACACTGGTGTAGACAGTTAAATTTACATTAACCACAAGCCACAGTTTGGATAGAAATAACTTTTCTTGCAATCAATTTCCTTCCCTAATAACCAATGCAGATCCTCCACCAAGGGGAGCAGCGGACCAGTCAACAACTAATATCATGAATCTTTCCAAATCCTTCATACCCACAGCAGCACAGGTAAAGCTCCTGGAGAGAGGGTTGACATTCATCCCTCGCCCAAACAAATTTGATTGGGAGGAACTTCAAAGGGACACCCACAAATATCATAGAAGACTTAAACTGTTGGACTATTTTGACTACAACACAGATGACAATCACCTACCATTTACTTTACCATCTACCTGGAAACCTAAAACCTCCCAGATAGATGGTAGAATCAGGAGACTAATCAGAATAGACAAAAACATACTTCACAACCATCAGACTCACACAGATAGGGAGGATAATCTCACACAGGTAGAAAGACAGGCAATACAACAACTTAAAAATAACCCACACATAATCATCAAACCAGCAGATAAAGGTTCAAAAATAGTAATATTGGATAAACATCAATACATGTATGAAGCCAACAGACAGTTATCAAACACCAAACATTATAAACAAATAGAAAACAGTATACAACCACAAACACAGACACAGCTAAGGACAATAATAAAAAAGACTCTACGACCAACACTATATCACAGCAAAACAACGGGACTTTCTTTACGGTACAGACACCCCACGACCTAGACTATTCTACTTACTGCTAAAAGTACACAAGGAACCGGAGACATGGACAATTCCCTTTGAAGTTCCTCCTGGCAGACCGATTGTCTCAGACTGTAATAGTGAATCCTATAACATTTCACAATATATAGATCACCGTATCAACCCTCTCTCCACAAGGCACCCCAGCTTTCTCAGGGACACCTATCACTTCATGGAGAGGATTGGACCCATAGTTGTTCCCTCCCACACACACATATTCACGATAGATATTGATAGCTTATACACCAACATAAATACAGCAACAGGAATACAAGCAATTAGGAATATTTTTAAGAGATACCCAGACAACACTAGACCGGACAAAGAAATATTACAACTATTAGAAATCAGCCTGACTAGCAATGACTTTTTATTCAATGATCATTATTATCTGCAGGTGGAGGGAACAGCTATGGGCAAAAAATGTGCACCTGCTTACGCCAATATATACATGGCTGAATGGGAGAGAGAGTCACTGGCCAAGTGTCCATATCAACCCACTTTTATTACCGCTTTTTAGACGACATAATAGGAGCCTGGCCCCACGACATCCAGTTATTCACAGATTTCATAAATATTCTTAACAGTCATCATCCATCCATTAAGGTTAAATACACAATTCACCCACAAAAAGTCAACTTCTTAGACAGGGTTACCCGGGTTACATGCCTCTATCTGGGCATCAGAGGACACAAACAGGCCTCAAGGCCTTATGTGACCTAACCGGGTTACATGACTTTTCTGGGCATGAGAGGACACAGACAGGCATAAAGGTCAGGCCTCTCTCTCATGGGATGAAGGGACAGACAGGCCTAAAGGCCTTACATTCCTACCCGGGTTACATGCCTCTATCTGGGCATCAGAGGACACAAACAGGCCTAAAGGTCAGGCCTCTCTCTCATGGGATGAAGGGACAGACAGGCCTAAAGGCCTTACATTCCTACCCGGGTTACATGCCTCTATATGGGCATCAGAGGACACAAACAGGCCTAAAGGTCAGGCCTCTCTCACATGGGATGAAGGGACAGACAGGCCTAAAGGCCTTATAGCCCTGTCCGGGTTAACATGCCTTCATATGGGTATGAGAGGACACACACAGCTTGGCCACTCTCTCTGGGCCTATGGACTCTGGACTTACCCACAAGGTAATAGCTGGGATAGAGCACCTGCCCAGGACAGAGCTCAATATCCTCCCACCACCAAGCTGGGAAAAATGGATCAAAAGTTAGGACAAATCGGACGCCGACGGGTCTGTTCAAACCACTAAATCGGACGCCGGCGGCAAATGTCCAAAGTACCATGGTTCCGAGGGGCTCACATCCCTCAAAAGTTCCCAGTACTCATTTTCTATTCGGGCTGATCAGTTTGACACCACCCCCGTCTCTCTAGGACATGGAAGGCTTGTTGTCAAAAACCAGGTTTATGATTTCGTGCCGGTACCTGTCTGGTCGACCCGGCACTGAGTGTGTCATTGACGAACAGGGCAATTTATCGATATAATCTCAGAACCTCACAGGGTTTATGTGCGCGCCGCCTTTGTGGGTCAAATTCAGTTACAGCCAAAACGTGAATAAATCAAAAAGTACACCTCCAATCTGGATGGGGGTTTTTTTTGCACAAAAGGGCACATATAGACGAGCATTTCCATTGAATTAAAACCGTTTTTGTATAAAACATTTTAATAGGAAATCGTGTTTCAAGTTTTGGGAAAAAAGTGAAAGTTACAGGGCACATATGTGGATGCGGAATGTTTTTTACATGCTGTAATTGTTGCCCATCACGAGAGAGGGTATGAGACAAAATTTGGGACCTCTAGCCCTTCGGGAAGTATTTTTAATCATTTTTTTTAAATGACAGAAATTGGTCGAAAAAATGACAGAGTCCACTTTTCACAGCCGTGCACCTGGTGATTGAAAATAGGCACCTGGTAACCAAAAATATAATTACGGTTCCGTGCAACTGGTGATTGAAAATAGGCACCTGGTAACCAAAAAATATAATTACGGTTCTAAATACATTTACCAGGCATTCTAATATTAAATCCCACTATGGAGACCCACTACTGGGGAAAATTCACAAGAGGCCGCCAAAGGTACATCTATGGAGGATTCTAAAATTGTTGTGAAAATTGACTAAGTCCAAACTTTTCAAAAATAACACTATGTTTCATGTGCAACTGGTGATTGAAAATAGGCACCTGGTAACCCAAAATGAAACACATTTTTAATCATTTTAATGCATAATGACACAAATACAAGGGTGAATTTCAAACAAATATGCTTTATTTAATCAGTTAATCATGGATTGATTTGTCCACATGAGAGTACACATACAGGCCTAAAGGCCCTCACTCCCTATCCAGGAACAGGCCTCTCTCTCTGGGCATGAGAGTCCACATACAGGCCTAAAGGCCCTCACTCCCTATCCGGGAACAGGCCTCTCTCTCTGGGCATGAGAGTCCACATAAATCCCTAAAGGCCCTCACTCACTATCCGGGAACAGGCCTCTCTATCTGGGCATGAGAGTACACATACAGGCAGTTAGGCCCTCACTCACCATCCGGGTAACACCCCTCTATTTCCGGCCATTAGAGTAGAGCTTACCCCCTGGAGCTATGGACCTCCAGGCATGTAGGCCCTTACTCACCACCCGGGTAACACCCCTCTATTTCCGGGGATGATTCCAGCAGGGGACCACCCCCCCCACATCCACAACCTCGCACACCAGGTGAACCAGGGCACCCACACTTAAGCACCCTTCCTCGGACTATAAAGCAGATAGCCACGCTCTTACGAACCGCGTGCACCTGGTGACCCAAAACGGACGTCGTGCACCTGGTGACCTAAAACGGACGTCGTGCACCTGGTGACCTAAAACGGGCAATGTGCACCTGGTGACCTAAAAGGGGCAATGTGCACCTGGTGACCTAAAACGGCCAATGTGCACCTGGTCACCTGGCCGCTTTCCGCCCAGAGCCTAAGTCCACACTGGGTTACCGGGTGCCGGTGGTACTTTTCAGCCTGGTACCCACCTTCCTATTTTTGGGCTATCGGACTCTGGGTTGCCCACTCTCTCTTGGGCCTTTGGGTCACCAGGTGCATGACGTCCGTTTTGGGTTACCAGGTGCCGGTGGTACTTTTCAGCCTGGTACCCACCTTCCTTAGTCTGATTGTCCACTCTATTCTTGGGCTATCGGACTCTGGGTTGCCCACTCTCTCTTGGGCCTTTGGGTCACCAGGTGCACGACGTCCGTTTTGGGTTACCAGGTGCCAGTGGTACTTTTCAGCCTGGTACCCACCTTCCTTAGTCCGATTGTCCACTCTATTTTTGGGCTATCGGACTCTGGGTTGCCCACTCTCTCTTGGGCCTTTGGGTTACCAAGTGCCGGTGGTACTTTTCTGCCTGGTACCCACCTTCCTTAGTCCGATTGCCCACTCTCTCTCTGGGCCTCTGGACTCTGGCTCCTGGCGCTTCTATGTGCACCTGGCAACCCATTTGTATTGAAGAGGGGAGGTGGAGGAAGACGCCTTCCGTCCCGACAAAAGCTTGGATCGAGGGTTGACTTTCAATAGATCGCAGTGAGTGAGCTGCTCTGCTACGCACGAAACCCTGACCTAGAATCAGGTCGTCTACGAGTGATTTAGCACCAGCACTCAAACGTTTGAGCGATCAAATGAACCATAACTGATTTAATGAGCCATTCGCAGTTTCACTGTACCGGCCGTGTGTACTTAGACTTGCATGGCTTAATCTTTGAGACAAGCATATGCTACTGGCAGGATCAACCAGGTAGCCACTCACAACTTAGATGTTTGTACCTGGGCGCTCGAAGCAAACAACAACCAGGGACCGATCCTATCCCGTCAGGGGAGGAGGCCCTGGCGCTATCCACCAAGCGCCCAGCGGGAGGCCCTGAACTGCCCATGGCCGGAGCCACAGGTGCCGGGGCGCCGCTCGAGAGGTCTCTTGTCTAGCTGGAGCGCCTATTCGGAACGCCATCAACTGGGAAAAAGGAACCACAACCTCGGACAGACCGCTTGGGTCAACCGGGTAAGTCCACGTTTAAAGACAGGGTTTGAGAATACGTGCTTCTGGCGCCGATGCGTGATGACGGGATGACCATCACCACATGCTTCGCAGCCTGAGTGTGCCACTCCCTGCACCGGAACACCAATGGAGGGCCACTTGGTCAGACAGTTCGGCTTGATCTCGCACAAACGTTGCGCGGCTGGAGCGTATCGAAATAGGGGACAAACGTTTCCGAAAGGGGCTCCCCGATAGAGGCGAATCCACTTGGGTCGGGAGGAAACATCCATCAGAACACCAGCCAAAGGCCGGCCGATAGAGGCCCTCCCAGGTGGAAAACGAATGCAAATCAGTCAGAGGAAATTAAACTGGCTGGACAACAGAGGAGAACCATGGAGACGCACCGTGAAACAAGTATGGGACTGGACTGGAGAGCTAGCCCTCACCGGGACTAAACAACCACCAATCGGTCGACGGGCACCTTCATTGGACCAGAACCATGGTCATTGATGAACCAAACCCACAAGGTAATAGGTGGGATAGAGCCACTGCCCAGGACAGAGCTCAATATCCTCCCATCACCAAGCTGGGAAACGTGGATCAAAAGTTAGGACCAATCGACGCTGACGGGTCTGTTCAAACCACTAAATCGGACGCTGGCAGCAAATGTCCAAAGTACCATGGTTCCGAGGGGCTCACATCCCTCAAAAGTGCCCAGTACTCATTTTCTATTCGGGCTGATCAGTTTGACACCACCCCCGTCTCTCTAGGACATGGAAGTCTTGTTGTCAAAAACCAGGTTTCTGATTTCGCGCCGGTACCTGTCTGGTCGACCCGGCACTGAGTGTGTCATTGACGAACACGCCAATTTATCGATATAATCTCAGAACCTCACGGGGTTTATGTGCGCCCCGCCATTGTGGGTCAAATTCAGTTGCAGCCAAAACGTGAATAAATCAAAAAGTACACCTCCAATCTGGACCGTTTTTGTATAAAACATTTTAATAGGAAATCGTGTTTCAAGTTTTGGGAAAAAAGTGAAAGTTACAGGGCACATAGGTGCCTGTGAATGCGGAATGTTTTTTACATGCTGTAATTGTTGCCCATCACGAGAGAGGGTATGAGACGAAATTTGGGACCTCTAGCCCTTCGGGAAGTATTTTCAATAATTTTTTGAAAGTTACAGAAATTGGTCGAAAAAATGACAGAGTCCACTTTTCACAGCCGTGCACCTGGTGATTGAAAATAGGCACCTGGTAACCAAAAATATAATTACGGTTCCGTGCAACTGGTGATATTCATGCCTGCCCTGGGAGCACCCTACTGCTGCCCTCTATCCGTCGGCAACTAGTGATTGAAAATAGGCACCTGGGAACCCAAAAATTAAAATATAGTTCTAAATGCACTTACCGGTATTCCTATTGTCCATGCCCACTATGGGAGTACCCCACTACGGCCCTCTCTCCGTCGGGGGCGTCCTGAGTGCTTCATTTACCGTTTAAACTATTCTGATGGATACTCATTGTTGTGCAACTGGTGATTGAAAATGTGCATCTGGTAACCCAAAAATTAAAATATGGTTCTAAATGCATTTAACAGTCATTCTGATTTTAATGCCCGCATTTACATTTACATTTACCTGGACTCCTAATATTACAGCCACTATAGAGCCCCACTAACGGGGAAAATTCACAAGAGGTCGCCAAAGGTACAGCTATGGAGGATTCTAAAATTGTTGTGAAAATTGACTAAGTCCAAACTTTTCGTCCAAACTGTTTCATGTGCAACTGGTGATTGAAAATAGGCACCTGGTAACCCAAAAATATAATTAAGGTTCTAAATACATTTACCTGGACTCCTAATATTACAGCCCACTATAGAGCCCCACTACTGGGGAAAATTCACAAGAGGCTGCCAAAGGTACATCTATTTTAGAATGCTCCATATAGTGTACCTTTGGCGACCTCTTGTGAATTTTCCCCAGCAGTGGGGCTTCATTGTGGGCTGTAATATGAGGAGTCCAGGTAAATGTATTTAGAACCATATTTTTATGTTACCAGGTGCCTATTTTCAATCACCAGTTGCACATGAAACATAGTGTTATTTTTGAAAAGTTTGGACTTAGTAAATTTTCACAACTATTTTAGAATCCTCCATATTGTGAAAATGTACTAAGTCCAAACTATTCAAAAATAACACTATGTTTCATGTGCAACTGGTGATTGAAAATAGGCACCTGGTAACCCAAAATGAAACACATTTTTCAATCATTTTAATGCATAATGACACAAATACAAGGGTGAATTTCAAACAAATATGCTTTATTTAATCAGTTAATCATGGATTGATTTGTCCCTCAATCAGTGTCTGGGCCCGGCTGGCATTTTTGGGCAAATTATGGTACCGGTAGTGCCGTGCCTGCGTTTCTAGAGAGTGACACATATGGTCAGCCACAGTTCCTCGGTCTGTAACCGAGCCTTGGTTAAAGTTCAATGTGGCAACACTGCGTCGAATTGTACCGAAGGTCACTTTACTTCCAATGCCAAACTCTGCAAAGATTTGCCCCACATACTCACACAGATTACCGTACGGTTGACCGCAGGATGTGAAAAAGAAGAGTTCTGTGTCTGAGGTCATTCCACTCAGATGAGGCCTGATTTGATGGAATCGTTTAAGCCAAGTGTATTCCTCCTGACATAGAACAATTCTGCACTCCCCGAAGCTATAGTTTGTTTTGTGGCTCGCTACACACATCTGATAACCCCCACCTTCCGGGGTTACTTCAGTGAAATCACTCTCACTAAACATGGTGACTGGGGATCGTCGAGTGCCATTAAATATGGCCAACCGGCTGGACATGAGAGCTGCAAACCTACGCCTGTCAGAGCACGTGGCACGGACCTCCAGCCTACTGAGAACTGAAGGAATGGCTTGATTGCTTAGCTCAACAAAGCGTTTTAACTCTGCAGCGCTGAGCACCTCGTCCCTGCAGCGTTGGCGGAATTTTGCCCTATGCGTTGCCTGGCTCTGCCGCGAGTACCTGTCCATCTTCGCCAAGCAGACCTTAGCTTGCATATCATTTGGCCGGAACTGAATAAGATAATTCAAGAAACCTCGAACATCGGCTCGGTACATTTTTAACGTGGATGGTGCCAAACCACGGTCGTCACATTGACCATACCACTCAGACACACGTCTGTAGTTATCCAGAAAACACAGTCCTTCATCGGCCTTGCCCTCTGACATAATGCGGAGGAATTCCCGTACTCGGGATATACTGGTGCGACTATTGTCAATTCGTTTAACTGAAGGGTGTATACCCATAATATAGTGTTCATATTGAGTCAAAATTACATTACTCCAAACCTCAATTCTGGACGGCACGCCGCCGTCTTCATCACTCTCGCTCTCAGTGGAAGTCGCCACGACGCAGCCTTGCTCCCTCGGTTCCGAGCACAGTTCACTACCGACCTGACTGGTTGGCTGCACCGCCGCCAACGCACCTGCCGTCTGATCACCCTCGTCCACCAGCTGCTGCTCACCCTCGTCCACCAGCTGCTGCTCCACGGACAACTCACTTTCAAAACACTGCAAAATCACAGGGTCCTCCGGCCGCGGTTCAACACCGTTCTCAGGCTGCATATACTGCCCTGATTCGGGCTGCTGTCTCTCAGTCGAAAACCGGCTAAATTGCATAGCATTCGTCCATCCCATTAGTACCGGACTTAAGTGCATGTACAGACTTGAAATGTCGGTCTAGCCGCACGATATTCTGTTTGGAACAAAGCCCACAGTCGCGTCTTGGTCTGCTGCTCATAGCTTCTCTCTCCTGCCTTCCTCCGTGTCTCTTTGTTTGCTCCACCAAACAACCTAACCCTAACCCTCTAACCCTAACCCCAAACAGCAAGCAATGCAGGTGTAGAAGCACGGTGGCTAGAAAAAACTCCCTAGAAAGGCCAAAACCTAGGAAGAAACCTAGAGAGGAACCAGGCTATGTGGGGTGGCCAGTCCTCTTCTGGCTGTGCCGGGTGGAGATTATAACAGAACATGGCCAAGATGTTCAAATGTTCATAAATGACCAGCATGGTCGAATAATAATCACAGGCAGAACAGTTGAAACTGGAGCAGCAGCACGGCCAGGTGGACTGGGGACAGCAAGGAGTCATCATGTCAGGTAGTCCTGGGGCATGGTCCTAGGGCTCAGGTCCTCCGAGAGAGAGAGAGAAAGAGAGAATTAGAGAACGCACACTTAGATTCACACAGGACACCGAATAGGACAGGAGAGGTACTCCAGATATAACAAACTGACCCTAGCCCCCCGACACATAAACTACTGCAGCATAAATACTGGAGGCTGAGACAGGAGGGGTCAGGAGACACTGTGGCCCCATCCGAGGACACCCCGGACAGGGCCAAACAGGAAGGATATAACCCCACCCACTTTGCCAAAGCACAGCCCCCACACCACTAGAGGGATATCTTCAACCACCAACTTACCATCCTGAGACAAGGCTGAGTATAGCCCACAAAGATCTCCGCCATGGCACAAACCAAGGGGGGCGCCAACCCAGACAGGATGACCACATCAGTGAATCAACCCACTCAGGTGACGCACCCCTTCCAGGGACGGCATGAGAGAGCCCCAGTAAGCCAGTGACTCAGCCCCTGTAATAGGGTTAGAGGCAGAGAATCCCAGTGGAAAGAGGGGAACCGGCCAGGCAGAGACAGCAAGGGCGGTTCGTTGCTCCAGAGCCTTTCCTTTCACCTTCCCACTCCTGGGCCAGACTACACTCAATCATATGACCCACTGAAGAGATGAGTCTTCAGTAAAGACTTAAAGGTTGAGACCGAGTTTGCGTCTCTGACATGGGTAGGCAGACCGTTCCATAAAAATGGAGCTCTATAGGAGAAAGCCCTGCCTCCAGCTGTTTGCTTAGAAATTCTAGGGACAATTAGGAGGCCTGCGTCTTGTGACCGTAGCGTACGTGTAGGTATGTACGGCAGGACCAAATCAGAGAGATAGGTAGGAGCAAGCCCATGTAAATGCTTTGTAGGTTAGCAGTAAAACCTTGAAATCAGCCCTTGCTTTGACAGGAAGCCAGTGTAGAGAGGCTAGCACTGGAGTAATATGATCAAATTTTTTGGTTCTAGTCAGGATTCTAGCAGCCGTATTTAGCACTAACTGAAGTTTAATTAGTGCTTTATCCGGGTAGCCGGAAAGTAGAGCATTGCAGTAGTCTAACCTAGAAGTGACAAAAGCATGGATTAATTTTTCTGCATCATTTTGGGACAGAAAGTTTCTGATTTTTGCAATGTTACGTAGATGGAAAAAAGCTGTCCTTGAAATGGTCTTGATATGTTCTTCAAAAGAGAGATCAGGGTCCAGAGTAACACCGAGGTCCTTCACAGTTTTATTTGAGACGACTGTACAACCATTAAGATTAATTGTCAGATTCAACAGAAGATCTCTTTGTTTCTTGGGACCTAGAACAAGCATCTCTGTTTTGTCCGAGTTTAAAAGTAGAAAGTTTGCAGCCATCCACTTCCTTATGTCTGAAACACATGCTTCTAGCAAGGGTAATTTTGGGGCTTCACCATGTTTCATTGAAATGTACAGCTGTGTGTCATCCGCATAGCAGTGAAAGTTAACATTATGTTTTCGAATAACATCCCCAAGAGGTAAAATATATAGTGAAAACAATAGTGGTCCCAAAACGGAACCTTGAAAACACAAATCAAATCAAATCAAATTTTATTTGTCACATACACATGGTTAGCAGATGTTAATGCGAGTGTAGCGAAATGCTTGTGCTTCTAGTTCCGACAATGCAGTAATAACGAACAAGTAATCTAACTAACAATTCCAAAAAACTACTGTCTTATACACAGTGTAAGGGGATAAAGAATATGTACATAAGGATATATGAATGAGTGATGGTACAGAGCAGCATAGGCAAGATACAGTAGATGATATCGAGTACAGTATATACATATGAGATGAGTATGTAAACCAAGTGGCATAGTTAAAGTGGCTAGTGATACATGTATTACATAAGGATGCAGTCGATGATATAGAGTACAGTATCTACGTATGCATATGAGATGAATAATGTAGGGTAAGTAACATTATATAAGGTAGCATTGTTTAAAGTGGCTAGTGATATATTTACATCATTTGCCATCAATTCCCATTATTAAAGTGGCTGGAGTAGAGTCAGTGTCATTAACAGTGTGTTGGCAGTAGCCACTCAATGTTAGTGGTGGCTGTTTAACAGTCTGATGGCCTTGAGATAGAAGCTGTTTTTCAGTCTCGGTCCCAGCTTTGATGCACCTGTGCTGACCTCGCCTTCTGGATGACAGCGGGGTGAACAGGCAGTGTCTCGGATGGTTGATGTCCTTGATGATCTTTATGGCCTTCCTGTAGCATCGGGTGGTGTAGGTGTCCTGGAGGGCAGGTAGTTTGCCCCCGGTGATGCGTTGTGCAGACCTCACTACCCTCTGGAGAGCCTTACGGTTGAGGGCGGTGCAGTTGCCATACCAGGCGGTGATACAGCCCGCCAGGATGCTCTCGATTGTGCATCTGTAGAAGTTTGTGAGTGCTTTTGGTGACAAGCCGAATTTCTTCAGCCTCTTGAGGTTGAAGAGGCGCTGCTGCACCTTCCTCACGATGCTGTCTGTGTGAGTGGACCAATTCAGTTTGTCTGTGATGTGTATGCCGAGGAACTTAAAACTTGCTACCCTCTCCACTACTGTTCCATCGATGTGGATGGGGGGTGTTCCCTCTGCTGTTTCCTGAAGTCCACAGTCATCTCCTTAGTTTTGTTGACGTTGAGTGTGAGGTTATTTTCCTGACACCACACTCCGAGGGCCTTCACCTCCTCCCTGTAGGCTGTCTCGTCGTTGTTGGTAATCAAGCCTACCACTGTTGTGTCGTCCGCAAACTTGATGATTGAGTTGGAGGCGTGCGTGGCCACGCAGTCGTGGGTGAACAGGGAGTACAGGAGAGGGCTCAGAACGCACCCTTGTGGGGCCCCAGTGTTGAGGATCAGCGGGGAGGAGATGTTGTTGCCTACCCTCACCACCTGGGGGCGGCCCGTCAGGAAGTCCAGTACCCAGTTGCACAGGGCGGGGGTCGAGACCCAGGGTCTCGAGCTTGATGACGAGCTTGGAGGGTACTATGGTGTTGAATGCCGAGCTGTAGTCGATGAACAGCATTCTCACATAGGTATTCCTCTTGTCCAGATGGGTTAGGGCAGTGTGCAGTGTGGTTGAGATTGCATCGTCTGTGGACCTATTTGGGCGGTAAGCAAATTGGAGTGGGTCTAGGGTGTCAGGTAGGGTGGAGGTGATATGGTCCTTGACTAGTCTCTCAAAGCACTTCATGATGACGGATGTGAGTGCTACGGGGCGGTAGTCGTTTAGCTCAGTTACCTTAGCTTTCTTGGGAACAGGAACAATGGTGGCCCTCTTGAAGCATGTGGGAACAGCAGACTGGTATAGGGATTGATTGAATATGTCCGTAAACACACCGGCCAGCTGGTCTGCGCATGCTCTGAGGGCGCGGCTGGGGATGCCGTCTGGGCCTGCAGCCTTGCGAGGGCTTTTTATATTTTCTGGGTCAAGGTTTGGCTTTTTCAAGAGAGGCTTTATTACTGCCACTTTTAGTGAGTTTGGTACACTTCCGGTGGATAGAGAGCCGTTTATTATGTTCAACATAGGAGGGTCAAGCACAGGAAGCAGCTCTTTCAGTAGTTTAGTTGGAATAGGGTCCAGTATGCAGCTTGAAGGTTTAGAGGCCATGATTATTTTCATCATTGTGTCAAGAGATATAGTACTAAAACACTTGAGCGTCTCTCTTGATCCTAGGTCCTGGGAGAGTTGTGCAGACTCAGGACAACTGAGCTTTGAAGGAATACGCAGATTTAAAGAGGAGTCCGTAATTTGCTTTCTAATAATCATAATCTTTTCCTCAAAGAAGTTCATGAATTTATCACTGCTAAAGTGAAAGTCATCCTCTCTTGGGGAATGCTGCTTTTTAGTTAGCTTTGCGACAGTATCAAAAAGGAATTTTGGATTGTTCTTATTTTCTTCAATTAAGTTAGAAAAATAGGATGATCGAGCAGCAGTAAGGGCTCTACGGTACTGCACGGTACTGTCTTTCCAAGCTAGTCGGAAGACTTCCAGTTTGGTGTGGCGCCATTTCCGTTCCAATTTTCTGGAAGCTTGCTTCAGAGCTCGGGTATTTTCTGTGTACCAGGGAGCTAGTTTCTTATGAGAAATGTTTTTAGTTTTTAGCGTGCAACTGCATCTAGGGTATTGCGCAAGGTTAAATTGAGTTCCTCAGTTAGGTGGTTAACTGATTTTTGTCCTCTGGCGTCCTTGGGTAGACAGAGGGAATCTGGAAGGACATTAAGGAATCTTTGTGTTGTCTGTGAATTTATAGCACGACTTTTGATGTTCCTTGGTTGAGGTCTGAGCAGATTATTTGTTGCAATTGCAAACGTAATAAAATAGTGGTCCGATAGTCCAGGATTATGAGGAAAAACATTAAGATCCACAACGTTTATTCCATGGGACAAAACTAGGTCCAGCGTATGACTGTGACAGTGAGTGGGTCCAGAGACATGTTGGACAAAACCCACTGAGTCGATGATGGCTCCGAATGCCTTTTGGAGTGGGTCTGTGGACTTTTTCATGTGAATATTAAAGTCACCAAAGATTAGAATATTATCTGCTATGACTACAAGGTCCGATAGGAATTCAGGGAACTCAGTGAGGAACGCTGTATATGGCCCAGGAGGCCTGTAAACAGTAGCTATAAAAAGTGATTGAGTAGGCTGCATAGATTTCATGACTAGAAGCTCAAAAGACGAAAAAGTATATTTTTTTTTCACAGGGTCCTTTGCGGTTGTTCTGGGATTGATTTGCACTTTTCGCACCAAAGTATGTTAATCTCTAGGAGACAGAACACATCTCCTTCCTGAGTGGTATGATGGCTGCTTGGTCCCATGATGTTTATACTTGCGTACTATTGTTCATTCAGATAAACATGCTACCTTCAGGCATTTGGAAATTGCTCCCAAGGATGAACCAGACTTGAGGTCTACAATTTTTGTTCTGAGGTCTTGGCTGATTTCCCCATGATGTCAAGCAGAGGTTCTGAGTTTGAAGGTAGGCTGTGAAATACATCCACAGGTACACCTCCAACTGACTCAAATGATGTCAATTAGCCTATCAGAAGCTTCTAAAGCCATTACATTATTTTCTGAAATTTTCCAAGCTGTTTAAAAGGCAAAGTCAACTTAGTGTATGTAAACTTCTGACCCACTGGAATTGTGATACAGTGATTAAAAGTGAAATAATCTGTCTGTAAACAATTGTTGGACAAATTACTTGTGTCATGCACAAAGTACATGTCCTAACCAACTTGCCAAAACTATAGTTTGTTAACAAGAAATTTGTGGAGTGGTTGAAAAACAAGTTTTATTGACTCCAACCTAAGTGTATGTAAACTTCCGACTTCAACTGCACAGTATATAACATTATCGGTTGCAAGAATTTTGTATAATCATTTCAATCCGGAGTCGTTTTGTGTATCAGTTCATAAACCATGTAATCAGTACATCGAAAATCTCCTCCCAACTATTTTGCAACATGTATGGCACGGCTGTCAATTTAAAAAAATTAAACTGGTGAACTCCATTCATCACAATTATCTTTAGCCAATTTTGGTCTTTAATGCAGGGCCGACAGAAGTTCCTTACCTTCTCCCCTTTCCTTCTCAATTTTTGCAGTAATGCTGCAATCAGTTGGTTGTAATTTTAGATTGAGCAGACATTTCCACCCAGGTTTCATTGAAATTAATAGGAGCGTCTCACGCTCAGCAAGTCTAGTGTAGCAGGACATTAAGTTACGCCTCAACTGGGGAGGGGGGCATTGGGAAACACTTCATTGTTTAAAAAAAAAAGAAGTCAGACACCAGAGGGCCATTGGAAAACACTTAATTGTTTAAAAAAATTCAAATAAAAACTACAATCATGAAAATAAACAGAGCAGATTGCTTGACAGAGGTGGCCTTGTTGTGAGGCAACACAGCGGTCCCCATGGATGATAACAGTGTGGTCGGCTGGAGGGCAGGTGTCCCTCAGGTCAAGTCCACGGATGACTCAATGGCTCGGTCTGGTTCTGATCCCGATGCAGCCACCTGGATCTGCAGCTATTCTCACCAGAGCAGCTCAGATAGTCACTTGACCGTAGGAGGCGTGTAGTGGGTCCGGCACCGTTCACTGAACACCTGAAGAAGGAACAGCACAGGAGGTCATTGAAGTGCATATATCTGTGTCTGTGTGAGAGATCCTGGGAGTGTGCTTGAGAGGTCAAACAGGCCATGAGATGAGAGGTCAGAGTGATGTTCTTACCTTCAGACTTCTGTCATTAACAACCTCTTCAACATTCAGCTCCGACCGCATGAGTTTTAACTGGAGGAGAAAAGACCGACAGACACTCAGACACACTACAACAAGGTAACACTGAACCCTGCTTCTAATACAGTCAAATACTGCCAACAACAGAAACCTGGAGACTATTGAGGACTAGTGTTAAGAATTCCATCTCCTAGTTAGCAGTTTTAGCAACCCTGAACTGGTAGTTTGTTCTGCTTGTCAATCACTCCTTATTTTCTTATTAGTGGTACCTACAAGTCACCTCACTTCTATCAGCCAATCACAGTTCGCCATTCCCAGTGTGCCTCACTGAACCTCGCTGCTGCCATCAGAGTGAGATCGTGGACAGAATGGACTGACTGTTTGACCTGTGTTTTAGGGCATCGAAGTGTCAGTACTGTTATTGCTTCTTTAGGTCATTACTTCATTGCTGTTAAGGGAGCCATTGTTATGGCGAACTTTACCATGTTAATAATGTTTACAAGGAATTTTCCTGTTCCATGTGAGTCATGTCATTTCTAGCCTGCTAGCCAAGATGTTGGCCAGCCATGCTAGCTCATTTATGCTGTTTGACAAATGCCTCGTTTAAGATATATATTATTCTATTTGGTTAAGTTTATAGCCATTTATAACCTTTGACGCCTCAATCTACTGTGTAATGTATTTAGCATGTAGCCTCAGCCTGTGTCTTTCCTCGTGTGTCTTTTCCACGTTAGTCGTGGTCAGGTGTTGGCATTTTAGCTAACATCTGCTGCATCCAAAATAGGGATTTTGCAAGGATCAAAACAAATAATCTTAGCGACTGTTCAAGCAACAATGAAAACAACATTGTATGCATATATAATTTAGTTGTTTTTATCTATAAAATATGTAGAGAATCTTATAAACCTAGCCTGGCTAGCTGGCTTCAACATAGAGTTGCACCTAATACCTGTTTTGCCCTATTGGTTAGAGCCTGTAAGTAAGTAAGTCACTGTAAGGTTATATTCAGCGTACGTGATAAATAAACTTGTGTTGTCAAAAAAATGGCAGCGGTCTACCGACATTACCATGGAGGGGTATAGTAGCGGGAAGATGTTTGGGGGTGGGGGCAGCTACGTGAAGGGCTGTAGCTTAGTATAGTGTAGTATAGGTCATGTATTACCTTGGTACAGTGTGGATCATAGTATAGGTAATGTATTACCTTAGTCTGTTCCTTCCTGAGTAGTTTGACAGTTGTCATGTTGTCTCCGTCCTTGGCCCTCTGCTCTCTCAGCTGGCCCACCACCTCAGAGGTCTGGGCTATACACGTCTTAATGGCTCGGTCTCTGCTCAGGTGGGCCTCCATCAGCTGCAACACAACACCACAAACACATCAGCAAACATAACACAAACACAACATACACAAAAACACCAAACATGACACCACATATACACAACATCAAATACAACAAACACCACATACAGTTGAAGTCTGAAATTTACATACACCTTAGCCAAATACATTTAAACTCAGTTTTTCACAATTCCTGACATTTACTCCTAGTAAAAATTCCCTGTCTTAGATCAGTTAAAGTGGCGATTCTAATTTAAGAATGTGAAATGTCAGAATAGTAGTAGAGAGAATTATTTATTCAGCTTTTCTTTCTTTCATCACATTCCCAGTGGGTCAGAAGTTTACATACACTCAATTAGTATTTCGTAGCATTGCCTTTAAATTGTTTAACTTGGGTCAAGCGTTTCGGGTAGCCTTCCACAAGCTTCCCACAATAAGTTGGGTGTTTTGGCCCATTCCTCCTGACAAAGCTGGTGTAACAGTCAGGTTTGTCAGCCTCCTTGAAAACAAACACACACACACACACACACAAACACACAACACACACACACACACACACACACACACACACACACACACACACACACGTTTTCAGTTCTGCCCACATATTTTCCATAGAACTGAGGTCAGGGCTTTGTGATAGCCACTCCAATACCTTGACTTTGTTGTCCTTAAGCCATTTTGCCACAACTTTGGAAGTATGCTTTGGGTCATTGTCCATTTGGAAGACCCATTTGCAACCAAGCTTTAACTTCCTGACTGATGTCTTGAGATGTTGCTTCAATGTATCCACATAATTTTCCATCCTCATGAAGCCATCTATTTTGTGAAGTGCACCAGTCCCTCCTGCAGCAAAATACCCCCACAACATGATGCTGCCACCCCCGTGCTTCACTGTTGGGATGATGTTCTTCGGCTTGCAAGCCTCCTCCTTTTTCCTTCAAACATAACGATGGTCACTATGACCAAACAGTTCTATTTTTGGTTCATCAGACCAGAGCACGTTTCTCCAAAAAGTATGATCTTTGTCCCCATGTGCAGTTGCAAACTGTAGTCTGGCTTTTTTATGCAGTTTTGGAGCAGTTGCTTCTTCCTTGCTGAGCGGTCTTTCAGATTATGTCGATATAGGACTCGTTTTACTGTGGATATAGATACTTTTGTACCTGTTTCCTCCAGAATCTTTACAGGGTCCTTTGCTGTTGTTCTGAGATTGATTTGCACTTTTCGCACCATAGTACGTTAATCTCTAGGAAACGGAATGCGTCTCCTTCCTGAGTGGTATGACGGCTGCGTGGTCCCATGGTGTTTATACTTGCATAGTATTGTTTGTACAGATGAACGTGGTACCTTCAGGCATTTGGAAATTGCTCTAAAGGATGAACCAGACTTTTGGAGGTCTATAATTGTTTTTCTGAGGTCTTGGCTGATTTCTTTTGATTTTCCCATGATGTCAAGCAAAGAGGCACTATCATAAGCTTCTAATGCCATGATATTATTTTCTGTTTAAAGCACAGTCAACTCAGTGTATGTAAACTTGTAACCTATTAGAATTGTGATACAGTGAATTATAAGTGAAATAATCTGTCTGTAAACAATTGTTGGAAAATTGTCATGCACAAAGTAGATGTCATAACAAACTATAGTTTTGGCAAGTCGGTATACAAGAAATTTGTGGAGTGGTTGAAAAACGAGTTTTAATGACTCCAACCTAAGTAAGTGTATGTAAACTTCCGACTTCAACTGTACACAACACCACAAATACACAACAAACATAAAACACAAAAATCACACCTCCACAAACACAGCACCACAGACCGCCAACACCACAAACCAGAGGTCGACCGATTAATCGGAATGGCTGATTTCAAGTTCTCATAACAATCAGTAATCTGCTTTTTTGGACACCGATCATGGCCGATTACATTGCACTCCACGAGGAGACTGCATGGCAGGCTGACTACCTGTTATGCAAGTGCAGCAAGGAGCCAAGGTAAGGTGCTAGCTAGCATTAAACTTATCTTGTAAAAAACTATCAATCTTAACATAATCACTAGTTAACTACACATGGTTGATGATATTACTAGTTTATCTAGCTTGTCCTCGTTGCATATAAATCGATGCTGTGCCTGTTAATTTATCATTGAATCATAGCCTACTTCGCCAAACGGGTGATTTAACAAGCGCATTCGCAAAAAAAACACTGTACTTGCACCAATGTGTACCTAACAAACATCAACGCCTTTCTTAAAAATCAATACACAAGTATATATTTTTAAACCTGCATATTTAGTTAATATTGCCTGCTAACGTGAATTTATTTTAACTAGGGAAATGTTGTTACTTCTCTTGCATTCTGTGCAACAAAGTCAGGGTATATGCAGCAGTTTGGGCTGCCTGGTTCGTTGCGAACTGTGAAGACTATTTCTTCCTGACAAAGACAGCCAACTTCTCCAAATGGGGGATGATTTAACTTATTGGATATAGGGGGCGCTCTTTTAATTTATGGATAAAAAAACGTGCCCGTTTTAAGCGCAATATTTTGTCATGAAAAGATGCTCGACTATGCATATAATTGGCAGCTTTGGAAAGAAAACACTAAGGTTTCCAAAACTGCAAAGATATTATCTGTGAGTGCCACAGAACTCATGCTACAGGCAAAACCAAGATGAAACTTCAACCTGGAAATTTGCAGAATTTTTGAAGCTCTGTTTTCCATTGTCTCCTTATATGGCTGTGAATGCGCCGGGAATGAGCCTGCCCTTTCTATCGTTTCTCCAAGGTGTCTGCAGCATTGTGACGTATTTGTAGGCATATCATTGGAAGATTGGCCATAAGAGACTACATTTACCAGGGGTCCGCCCGGTGTCCTTTGTCTAAATTGGTGTGTAATCTACAAGCTGCACGCAGTCATCCAGTGATTGAGAGGAGAGGAGGCTTTCAACGAACGATATATCCTGAAGAGATATGTGAAAAACACCTTGAGGATTGATTCTAAACAACGTTTACCATGTTTCAGTCGATATTATGGAGTTAATTTGGAAAAAAGTTCGGCGTTTTGAAGACTGAATTTTCGTTTTTTTTTGGTAGCCAAACGTGACGCACCAAACGGAGCAATTTCTCCTAAACAAATAATCTTTCAGGAAAAACTGAGCATTTGCTATCTATCTGAGAGTCTCCTCATTGAAAACATCTGAAGTTCTTCAAAGGTAATGATTTTATTTGAATGATTTTCTGGTTTTTGTGAAAATGTTGCCTGCTGTTGCTAACGCTAAATGCTACGCTAGCTGCGCTAGCTGTTACACAAATGCTTGTTTTGCTATGGTTGAGAAGCATATTTTGAAAATCTAAGATGACAGTGTTGTTATCAAAAGGCTAAGCTTGAGAGCTAGCATATTAATTTCATTTCATTTGCGATTTTCATGAATAGTTAAGGTTGCGTTATGGTAATGAGCTTGAGGCTGTATTCACGATCCCGGATCCGGGATGGCTCGACGCAAGAAGTTAACAGAAGCGCATTTGTGAAAAAATCATAATCGTTGCACGACTGTACCTAACCATAAACATCAATGACTTTCTTAAAATCAATACACAGAAGTATATTTTTTTAAACCTGCATATTTAGTTAAAAGAAATTAATGTTAGCAGGCAATATTAAACTAAGGAAATTGTGTCACTTCTCTTGCTTTCATTACACGCAGAGTCAGGAAATATGCAACAGTTTGGGCCGCCTGGCTCGTTGTGAACTAATTTGCCAGAATTTTACGTAATTATGACATAACATTGAAAGTTGTGCAATGTAACAGGAATATTTACTTATGGCTGCCACCCGTTAGATAAAATACGGAACGGTTCCGTATTTCACTGAACGAAAAAACGTTTTGTTTTCGAAATTATCGTTTCTGGATTTGACCATATTAATTTCCTGCCTAGCAACAGAGATGTATTGGCTAGTTGACTCCACCCAGTAGAGGGTATAAATATATATACTTGTGGAAACATATCTTCGTCTTTTCAGCTGCTTGACACAGTGGGTGAATAAACTTGGTTTGAGCTTTTCTTAGTCGTCCGTGAGTTTTACTGTTTATTTAGAATCTAGCACTATCCAATGCAAAGGCTACAGCATGCCAGATATCACAGGCTTAAGGTATACTGGTGTGGAGGAAAGGTTAAAAGGTATACTGTGTGGAGGGAGAGGTTAAAGGTTAAAGCTGTGACTCACAGACTCATAGAGCTGTCTGCATGTCTGGGAGGCGTCCACTCTGCCTGAGAAGGAGACAGTCGGCACGGTGGTGTTGAGAGAATGGACAATACGGTCATCTATGTTACGCATCACCTTCAGAACATCCTGGGGATTAGGGAGGGACAGACAGACAGATCGTTACTGACAGACAGACCCTGACAGTTTATTGACAGAGTTTACTGACAAAATAGACACAGTCTACTGACAATATAGAAGAGTGCAGATCTTCTGAGAGGCCAACTGAGGCAGAGACACTGTCCTTAGACCCAGGGGCGGACTGGCCATCTGGTACTTCGGGCATCTTTAGCTCAGTGGGCCTGTATAATTTGTTTTTTGTTGTTGTGCAAAATCATTATTTTCTGGCAAAAAAAATTGGGGCTTCAAAGAAGAAGAAAAAGTTGTGTTAGGGCTGATTTTTGGTCCCAGTCCACCCCTGCTTAGACCACAAGCAAAAGGTTGTCAAGCGCTAACTACATATGGGGTGTGAAACATCCATTGACCCTAGCTATCTCTTCTTTAAAAGCATGAATGAATGTGTAGAACTCATAGCTAACTGACATAGACATTAGGCTACATATTTAGCTAGCTAACTGTAACACAGTATTACGTGCGTAAACAATAGGTGTCACCTGAGCATTCTGTTATGCACGTTGCACAATCTAAGCCAGGGGAAATAGTATGATTGCTAAAACAGCAGAGTACATTCAGCATTCAATGCAAGTGAAGATGTTGCCTGACATCAGACTGTGATACCTCTGGTTTATGCATTTCTGGTTCACAGTCAAATTAATGCCATACATTATTTTGCAAGATTTCCTCTCAAGCTCTAGAAGCCAGAATGTAGAATAAAATTACATTTGAACTTACTTTACGGGTTGTCCGTGTGGTTGGTCCTTTTGCAGGTAGGAAAATATCCACAGGAAAGTATAATTAAATAACCTGGTAGTGCATTCAGATTTCTAACACCTAAAGCATGTGCGGAACCATGTAAACACGTGCACCAGCTCGTCAAGTATGTGCGCATGTATTAAAAATCTGAACACACAACCAGCGCTTTGAAAAGTTGATGTAATTATACTTTCCTGTGGATATACAGTATTGTCTCACATTCCTACCTGCATAAGGACCAACCACACAGACAACCGGTAAAGTACGTTAAAATATAATTTTCTTCAACATTCAGGCTTGTAGAGGTCGTGAATGAAATTCAAGTCAGGTATTCGGGCTATGGAAGAAGCAGAGTGAATTTGGCGTCACTAGCTAGGTTTCCATCCAATCTGTGACAGATTTTCATGCGAGTATTCTAAAATCCACATAAAGAAAATATGCAAATTTTCCCAACAGTGGTGTGTTTCCACCAAACTGACTTGTGGATAAAAATCAGTGCGCGATGATGTAGTGCACACATTTTATTTTTTGCTTAAGTTTTCATGTACCGAGTAACAATCTAAAGTTCAATGTGTTTCCATCGCCGACAGTAGTCACCTGAAATCCATTCCAGGTGACTACCTCATGAAGCTGGTTGAGAGAATGCCAAGAGTGTGCAAAGCTGTCATCAAGGCAGAGTGTGGCTACTTTGAAGAATGTCAAATATAAAATATTTTGATTTGTTTAACACTTTTTTGGTTACTATATGATTACATATGTGTTATTTCATAGTTTATATGTCTTCACTATTATTCTGCAATCTGGTCTGAACACCAGTTCGTAAGCAACTCCAACTGTAGCGGAAGTGTAGATGGAGGCTCCATAGCTGTATGTATCTGTAACTGTATCTTTTTTTATTCAAAGGATTCTTTCTTGCTGATAAAAGATCAAGGCCATATCTTTCAAAAGTCGTATCGCAAGCGATGATTATTCACGTTTCTAAAAGTTAAAACACAGCGTCTGGGTTATAGTTCACATGAGGCCGTCGTGGGCGAAGCTAATGGCTGAGAACTGTAGGGGGAAGGCAGAATGCCGCCGAGCTAATTTCCTCCCAACTGGAGTACTAAATCACCTCAAGCTAAACATTTTAATGGACTGGAAAAGAACAGTAAGTTCTAAGACTAAATACACCCCTTCTAGCTAGCTGTGGCGCTTTCAAGGAGCGGGACACTAACCCAGACGCTTATAAGAAATCATGCTATGCCCTCAGATGAACCATCAAACAGGTGTCAATTCAGGACTAAGATTGAATACTACTACACTGGCTCCAATGCTCGTCGGATGTGGCAGGGCTTGCAAATGATAAGATTTTTATTTTCCAACATAATTTGCAAATAAATTCATTAAAAAATCCTACAATGTGATTTTTTTTTCTCATTTTGTCTGTCATAGTTGAAGTGTACCTATGATGAAAATTACAGGCCTCTCATCTTTTTAAGTGGGAGAACTTGAACAATTGGTGGCTGACTAAATACTTTTTTGCCCCACTGTAGTTTGCTGAGTAGAGTATTGGAAGCCATTTTGTAGATGACATCGCCGAAGTCGAGGATCGGTAGGATAGTCAGTTTTACTAGGGTAAGTTTGGCGGCGTGAATGAAGGAGGCTTTGTTGCGAAATAGAAAGCCGACTCTAGATTTGATTTTGGATTGGAGATGTTTGATATGGGGGGGGAGTTCTGCATTTTTTGAACGGAGCATGCTTATCTAAGATGGTGAGGAAGTTACTTTTAAAGAATGACCAGGCACCCCTCCAGGATACCCGGGCCAGGTCGATTAGGATGGCCTGCTCACAGAAGTGTTTTAGGGAGCGTTTGACAGTGATGAGGGGTGGTCGTTTGACCGCGGAACCGTAGCGGATACAGGCAATGAGGCAGTGATCTCTGAGATTCTGATTGAACACAGCGGAGGTGTATTTGGAAGGCAAGTTGGTCAGGATAATGTCTGAGGGTGCCCATGTTTACGGATTTAGGGTTGTACCTGGTGGGTTCCTTGATAATTTGTGTGAGATTGAGGGCACTACAAAGGGAAGCACAGCCATGAGCTGCCCAGTGACAAGCCTACCAGACGAGCTAAATGACTTCTATGCTCGCTTCGAGGCAAGCAACATTGAGGCATGCATGAGAGCACCAGCTGTTCTAGACGACTGTGTGATCATGCTTGCCAATTTGAGTAAGACCTTTAAACAGGTCATCATTCACAAGGCCGCAGGGCCAAATGGATTACCAGGACGTGGACTCTGAGCATGCGCCGACCATCTGTCAAATGTCTTCACTGACATTTTCAACCTGTCCCTGGCCGAGTCTCTAATACCTACATGTTTCAAGCAGACCACCACAGTCCCTGTGCCCAAGAACACCAAGGTAACCTGCCTAAATTACTTTCAACCCGTAGCACTCACGTCTGTAGCCATGAAGTGCTTTGAAAGGCTGGTCATGGCTCACAACACCATCATCCCAGAAACCCTAGACCCATTCCAATTTGCATACCACCCTAACAGATCCTCAACACGGTGGCCCCTCAGGGGTGCGTGCTTAGTACCCTCCTGCACTCCCTGTTCACCCATGACTGCATGACCAAGCACGACTCATTAAGTTTGTAGACAACAACAGTGGTAGGCCTGATCACTGACAATGATGAGACCGCCTCTAGGGAGGAGGTCAGAGGCCTGGAAGTGTGGTGCCAAGACAACAACCTCTCCCACAACGTGATCAAGACATAGGAGAGGATTGTGGACTACAGGAAAAGGAGAGACGAGCATGCCCCCATTCTCATCAACAGGGATGTAGTGGAGCAGGTTGAGATCTTCAAGTTCCTTGGTGTCCACATCACCAACAAATCATCATGGTCCAAACACACCAAGACAGTCGTGAAGATGGCACAACAAAGCCTATTCCCCCTCAGGAAACTGAAGAGATCTGGAATGGGTCCTCAGATCCCCAAAACATTTGACAGCTGCACCATCGAGAGCATCCTGACTGGTTGCATCACCACCTGGTATGGCAACTGCTCGGCCTCCGACCGCTACAGAGGGTAGAACGTAGGGCCCAGTACATCACTGGGGCCTCTATACCAGTTGGTGTCAGAGGAATTCCCTAAAAATTGCCAAAGACTACAGCCACCCAAGTCATAGACTGTTCTATCTGCTACCACACGGCAAGCGGTACCGGAGTGCCAAGTCTAGGTCCAAAAATCAAATCAAATGTATTTATATAGCCCTTCGTACATCAGCTGATATCTCAAAGTGCTGTTCAGAAAAGAATTCTGAACAGCTTCTACCCCCAAACCGTAATAATGCTGAACAGCTAATCAAATGGCAACCCAAACTATCTGCATTAACCCCAACCCTTTTTTTTGCATGCTGCTGCTACTCGCTGTTTTATCTTTGCATAGTCACTTTACCCCTACCTACGTGTACATATTACCTCAGTTACCTCGACTAACCTGTATCCCCGCACATTGACTTGGTATTGGTACCCCCTGTATATAGCCTCCTTATTGTTATTTGAACTCTTAATTTTCATTCTTAAAACGGCACTCTTGGTTAAGGGCTTGTAAGTAAGCATTTGACGGTATTCGGCACATGTGAGAAATAAAATTTGATTTGATTGTTGTCAAGCTTTACCGTATCAAAATTGGAGTTGTCTGTCCGGGGCAGGGATGGCTATCCACCGGGCTGCCAAGGTTAGTCAGGTGGACATGTTCATGTGCCAAGCCATGGATGACTGCGGGGCAGGGATGTTTTTTGTTTTTAGGAGAATACCACAAGTATTTCTATTCTTATCTACCAAGGTGCATGGTGTACCTCGGCAGACCCTGGCAGACAGGCTGAGTGGCCAGGTGACCAATGGTTGTCGCAGTGGATCCCCCACATTGCTTGCAACAGAGGCAAATTCTGTTGCAGCACTGTATCTACTGCACCAGCCATAGCGACCGCAACAGGCAGAAGGTGCTGGCTCTCAGGGGCACAAAACATGCAGCACAGAAAAGGAAAACCTCCAACAGCAACCTGTCACGCCACCACCCTCAGGTACGTTAATATTTGTATTCAGTATAGTAAACACTTCGGAGACGAGGTTAGTCTCTCTTTTTTTAAACAATTAAATAGATATTGTAATTGAACACAATTGTATGGTGGCCAATAACTGGGGACCGTATGCCGATACGGGATGTATTTTCTTTGCTAAACCGCCTTTCAAAAAAGCTGATAATATTAGTATTTCCACTGAAATGTCAAGCATGCTAATTGCTAACCGGTTAGCTAACATTTTTTGATCGCAGGATAATACCGTTGAAAATAATAGATTTCTTAAACGTTGTTGAATATACCGATAATACGGGGTTGCACAAGTTTGAGAGCTAGGTCCATACAGGTGTCACTCATTCAATCCGATCACGACACAGAGCTTCACAATTATCCGTGTTTATCGGTTGTCGTGAATGTCATACTAAAATGCTATTCATGGAAAACAAAAAGATGACACGAGTATTACCTGAAACATTGAAAAGTCCTCACAGT
This sequence comes from Oncorhynchus tshawytscha, assembly GCF_018296145.1. NCBI lineage: Eukaryota > Metazoa > Chordata > Actinopteri > Salmoniformes > Salmonidae > Oncorhynchus > Oncorhynchus tshawytscha. The sequence continues at coordinate 1,057,946 of NC_056444.1, read as the reverse complement.
TTAAAGTTCCGTCGGGCGCCGCCATTGTGGACTACAAGGTCCTCCCGCAGGTCCTACATGTGCAACACATGAAATACGTGCCCTGTCCGATTGCCTGAACATAATAAGCACATCCAAATGATAAAAACGATATTTACTGAAATAACAAACCAATTAACATGCAATATTACGATATGATAAAGAAATGTCCGTTCATAATTTTGCACCAAAGATTCGCCGAATTAACATGGCACTTAATTCTGAAAGGTGCCTCTTTCAAGCCCCATGTCAATGTACAGTACAGGTAGAACCGTGATTAAAAATAAGTGGCAAGAGTTGTGGAACACCTGTATAAGAGTTGTGAAGACACCTGTATAAGATCCAGGAAAAAGTGGGGACAGGGAGGTCCTCAGGCCGAGAGAGTAGGAAGGTAAGTGTAGTCACACGGCTGAGACACACAACGCTAAATATTACATTGAAAGTCGTGACTGTAAATGCACCTTGAAGTTGGTTGCCAACCGCCATATAAAATCCACAGAAGAAGAACAGAACAGGTACTAAGTTACCAGCTGAGCTCTGTCTGAAGTACCATCAAAGACACTGAATAGCATTGTTTAATTTTTATAACATTTCTGAAATATGTATTGTAATGAAACAGGCAGGGAGCAGGCCTCGAATCCTCGACCTTTTAAGCCCGAAGTCCAGCGCGCTGTCTACTGTGCCGCAAAAGCAGCAGAGTCGATATCCGCGTTTATAAACCCAGGGTCCTTACAATATCTTTGTATAACATGTTTTATTGAGCAGGCGATAGTAAAGGCCCCCTGCGCTCATGTAGGGTCCTTCTTATTTCCCTGCAACGCATTTGTCCCTAGTTACCACAGCCACAAAGTCAACATTGGCAATATCGTAAAACTTCATGAAAACTAACATTTGCTTTTTGGTCTACGTTGGGCATAATGTTAGCAGTGTGGTTATGTTTAGAATCAGGTTTTAAAGAGATACATTGTAGAAATAAGCGTGGTTTAGACATGATTCTGACTTTGTGGTTGTGGTAACTAGTGAAGAGCCTTCTCCACCCCCTTCGCGGTCGCAGTTATATATGTTGGGTCGTACATGTATTGTGCTGCGTGACTTTCAACAGCTGAAGGGAACTGTCGAATACAATTTTTGTTACGTTTTCATGGCATAAAAAGGTCGCATCTTATTTAAGATCTTTTAACATGAACATCATCAGACCCTACAATGCCCTTGGCACGACCATAGGTGAGTATGGCATGTCGGTGTTTGAAGAACATTGTGGGACAACTATCACGTACGACAGACGGTCGAGAACCGTGATAGATGGTTTGAGATTCGATATTCACCAGACATTTGGAGTTTCAAACTTAAATAGCTCGTAAACGATTTGAAGTACAGTATTCAGGTTAGGAAAAATGGTGTACAACATTGGACACTTCTTATTTTCCCGATTCCGACTTGAGTTTCAGTATCACACGGCATGGAGTAGGCAGCCTGGCCCACGGTCTAATGCAACTAGTTAGGTACCGTCAACAAATTGCATAATTAAAATATTCAAATTTCAATCACTCTGACCACCTCGAGAAAATTCAAACAACTTTAAACTGTTCAGAAGGGAGGGACACATGCTGCACACCTTTTCGTTTTCCCATAAAGCACTTATACAATTATATCTGGAACTTTTTACAATTTCGGTATTCAAAATTTCACTTCAGCCATGTGACCTAGCAACCTCAGTATGTTGCGCACCCCTTTTTAATCTCCTTGACCATGTGACACACCCAAACTAACTTTGAACTGTTCAAATGGTAGGAACAAACATCACATAACCTTTGGTTTTCTGAAAAATGCATGAATTTCTTTGACCTTAATTTTGTTAGTTTTAGTTTGACTAATTTCAATAGCTTCTTGATCACATGACCTAGGCACATCAAACCAACATTAGATTGTTCACAGCGTAGGGAAATGCATTGCACACCCTTTGGGTTTCCCATAAAGCACTTGCACACTTTTATATAAATATTTGAAACATTACAATTTCTGTAGCTCTTCTAAGCTCTTACTTATTTATACCACGATATTGTTGAATACTAATTTCTGATTGGCTGGAAGGGCATTCGAGAATGGACATTATAACCAGATATTGGGGTACCTTGCAATCATGATGCAATAATATACCAAAAGATGAGAAAGTATGAAATTTGCTTATAAATGAAGATATCAGTGAACATACATTTCTACCGTTAAATGTGTGCTTTCATATTGTTTTCTTTGGCAGCTGTAGTATAAGCGGGATAAACGCCTCAGTTCTGTACATTACCTTGGAAAAATTAACTCCGCAAAGGGAGTAGAATGTTGGTAATTATCTCTTAGATAAGGAGGCAAGTTGCACACAATTTAGTCTGCACAGAAAACTATTCCAACATTTGTGTGTATACATGCATACATACCGGTCAAAAGCTTTAGAACACCTACTCATTCAAGGGTTTTCCTTTTATTTGTACAATTTTTTTTTACAGTGTAGAATAATATTGAAGACATCAAAACTATGAAATAACACCTATGGAATCATAGTAACCAAAAAAGTGTTAAACAAATCTAAATATATTTGAGATTCTTCAGAGTAGCCAACCTTTGACTTGATGACAGCTTTGCACACTCTTGGCTTTCTGTCAACCAGCTTCACCTGTAATGCTTTTCCAACAGTTTCTAGAAGGCGTTCCCACATGCTGAGCACTTGTTGGCTGCTTTTCCTTCACTCTGCGGCCCAACTCATCCCAAACCATCTCAATTTGGTTGAGGTTGGGGGATTGTGGAGGCCAGGTCATCTGATGCAGCACTCCATTACTCTCCTTCGTCAAACGGCCCTTACACAGCCTTGGAGGTGTGTTTGGGTCATTGTCCTGTTGAAAAACAAATGATACTCCCACGAAGCGCAAACCAGATGGAATGGCGTATCGCTGCAGAATACTGTGGTAGCCATGCTGGTTAAGTGTGCATTGAATTCTAAATAAATCAGACCTTGTCACCAGCAGAGCACCATCACAACTCCTCCATGCTTAGACGGTCGGAACCACGCATGCGAAGATCATATGTTCACCTATTCTGCGTCTCACGAAGACACGGCGGTTGGAACCAAAAATCTCCAATTGTGCCTCCAGACCAAAGGACAAATTTCCAATGGTCCATTGCTTGTGTTTCTTGGCCCAAGGATGTCTCTTTATTGGTGTCCTTTCTTTGCAGTAATTTTACCATGAAGGCCTGAGTCACGCCTGAACAGTTGATGTGTCTGTTTATTTGAACGCTGAAGCATTTATTTGGGCTGCAATTTGAGGCTGGTTACTCTATAATTAGTCAGGATCGAGGGGAAAGATGAAAGAAGAGAAAAAGTACAGAGATCCTTGATGATAACCTGCTCCAGAGCACTCAGCCCCAGTCTGAATTCCTAAGGTTCACCTTCCAACAGCACAACGACCCTAAGCACACAGCCAAGACGATGTCGGAGTGGCTTCAGTTCCAGACAGGGCACGTCAGAGAAGATTGAAAACAGCAGGGATCTAGACAGCCACTGACCCGAGACAATCCTCAGGCCCAGCCTCAAGGGCTAACCGCGTTGCGGGCTGTGTTCATGCCATCAAGAAAACCCTGCTAGGGTGATGGGCAGCTAGGCTAGCATCTACGCCAAATGGCTCCTCAGACCCGGACTTAGTTGTTTGCGAGCTATTGACATGTGAAGATGGGAATATCGAATCTCAAAGCAACTTTTAACTGTGCAAGAGGTCGGTAAACTAGTGAACACAGTGAGTAGCGCAGTAGAAATATGACACAATTTGTGGTTTGGGTATGTTGTCACCTGCTGTTGGATGTTCCTAGCTAATACCTGATTTATCTATTTAAAAAAAAAAAAAATGTAATCCGGGCCTCCTGAGTGGCGCTGCGGTCTAAGGCAGTGCTGAGGCACCACTCAGGAGGACTGGTATTGGTTGTCAGTTCGGCAGTGTTTCCTCCGATCTTGTCTCTTCGCTGCAACTCTCCAACGGGCTCGGGAGAGGTGAAGGTCGAGTCGTGCGTCCTCCGAAACATGACCCACCAAACCGCGCTTCTTAACACCAGCCCGCTTAACCCGGAAGCCAGCTACACCAATGTGTCGGAGTAAACACCGGTCAACTGATGACTGAAGTCTGCCTGCTGGCGCCCGGCCCGCCACAAGGAGTAGCTGGAGTGCGTTGGGCCCAGTAAAGCCACCTGGCCAAACCCTCCCTTAATCCAGACAACCCTGGGCCAATTGTGCGCTGCCCTATAGGACTCCCTGTGAAGGGAGGTTGTGACACAGCCTGGGCTCGAACTGGGTTCTGTAGTGATGAAGTGCCTTAGACTGCTGAGCTACTCGAGACTTAGACTGTTCTCATTGAAGCTGATGCTGCTCTCTTTCTGTTGTGGAGGTTAAAGGTCTCTTCTGACTGATGTGGTGGTCTCTCTCACAGGTCAATGGTGCAGACAGGTGGGACAGATGGGGGGACGGAGCAGAGCTCTGGCTGAGCTGGGGGGACAGAGGAGGATGTGCAGTAAACCTCAGACAGGAAACCCAGAACCTCCGCATGCAGCACCTGCAGTCCCAGCACATGGTAGGAACACACACCTGATTCCCTTGTGAGGGAGGAGTTCAGCTGATTTAATTATCCTGATCCTGTTCTCCAGCCTCTGACCCTGTCTGTTTTGTTCTCCAGCCTTTGGCTGTGTGCTCAGTCAGGAAGTCATTCCAGAGTCTTTTTGTTCCCAGTGGACCCACAGTACATAAAAAAATAAATACTTATGTGGCGGAAGAGGTTCCTCCAAAAGATAGCACAGCTAGTCATGTCAACATCAGCTGTGTACTGGAGTTATCTGTTAGTAAATCACTGAGCCAACTCTTCATTCATATCTCAGTAATAATATCTTCATTAATTATCTGATCTCAGTCTAGTCTTAAGCCACAGGGGTGCCTGACATTTAGTAGCCATAGAAACTGGGAGAAAGTTCACTCCTGAGAATCAGGGAAGGGATGTAACCATGTAGGTCGACGCTAACAGCCGGAGTGTGTGAAATTCAATGATTCCTAAATCTGACTCTTAACTGTCTCTATTAGAGGTTGAATGATTAATCGGCATGGCCGACTCAATTAGGGCAGATGTAATGAAAACTTGAAAATCGTTAATCAGCATTTTTGGGTGCCCATTATGGATGATTACATTGCACTCCACGAGGAGACTGCGTGTCAGGCTGACCACCTGTTACACGAGTGCAGCAAGGCACCAAGTTAAGTTGCTAGCTAGCATTAAACATATCTTATAACAATCAATCTTAACATAATCATTAGTTAACTACACATGGTTGATATTACTAGTTTTACTAGCTTGTCCCTCGTTGCAATTAATAAATACTGTGCCTGATCATTTATTATCGAATCGCAGCCTACCGCCAAACGGGGGATGATTTAACAAGCGTATTCGTGAAAAAAGCACTCATTGTACCTAACCATAAACATTAATGCCTTTCTTAAAATCAATACGCAAGTATATATATATATATATATATAATATTTAACTTGCATGTTAGGTTAAAAGAAATTAATGTTAGCCACTTCTCTTGCGTTCTGTGCAAACCGAGTGGGGTATATGCAGCAGTTTAGGCCGCCTGGCTCGTTGCGAACTGTGTGAAGACCATTTCTTCCTAACAAAGACCGTAATTAATTTGCCAGAATTTTACATAATTATGACACAACATTGAATGTTGTGCAATGTAACAGCAAAATTTAGACGTATGGATGCCACCCGTTCGCTAAAATATTGAACTGTTCCATATTTCACTGAAAGAATAGACATTTTGTTTTCAGAGTGATAGTTTCTGGATTTGACCATATTAATTACCAAAGGCTCGTATTTCTGTGCTTATTATAATTAAGTCTATGATTTGATAGAGCAGTCTGACTGAGCGGTGGTAGGCAGCAGCAGGCTCGTAAGCATTCATTCAAACAGTTGCGTGCGTTTGCCAGCAGCTCTTTGCAATGCTTGCTTCACAGCGCTGTTTGACTTCAAGTCTATCAACTCCTGAGATTAGGCTGGCAATACTATTGTGCCTATAAGAACATCTAATAGTCAAAGGTATAATATGAAATACAAATGGTATAGAGAGAAATAGTCCTATAATAACTACAACCTAAAACTTCTTAACTGGAATATAGAAGACTCTTTGTTAAAAGAAACCACCAGCTTTCTCATGTTCTGAGCAAGGAACTTAAACATTAGCTTTTTACATGGCACATATTGGACTTTTACTTTCTTCTTCAACACTTTTTGCATTATTTTACACTCAAATTGAACATATTATTTATTTGAGGCTAAGTAGATTTTTATTTACGTATTAATTTAAAATAAGTATTCATTCAGTGTTGTAATTGTCATTATTATATATATAGATAGATAGAGATATATAGATATAGATATAGATAGACCGGTTTAATAGGTATGGGCTTTTTTTGGTCCTTCAATAAACGGAATCTGCGTTGAAAAAACATAATCGGTCTACCTCTAGTCTCTATACAATTAACTATAGCCCTGTCCAGGAGGTGTACATACAGTACATCAAGCTGACTTGCTACAGAAACAGGGGATGGGGTCCTGTCCTATGGGCTGTTCTGGCTCAGACAGGGCTTCCGGAGAATGGCTTAAACTATTTACCCATTTAATAACCAGACCTTCATTCAAACTTGCTATGCTGAATTCATGATGCACAACCAAACTGCTGAAGTTAGTTCGTTGGGGCAAAACAGACAAGGTTGGTTTAGATAGACGACACGTAAACTACATTTCTTCAATGTTTATTGAAACATTAATACATTTGCATAATGAGTGAATTTTAGCCATATTGGCATAGACATCAGTCAAACACCTCAAAACAAGACATGATATCAAGAACAAGCTAAAACGAGCCACCTAGATTCCCCACGTGGCAGTTTCTTTTCATTGTTGTTCGCTATCTGGCCATCCAGGATCACATGGTTTTCGTGACCTTGTCTGTGCATTGATTGTTGTGTCCTTTCCCAGATCCCCGTCCAGCCTTTAAACTCCCTGGCTACAGACCCTCTCCCATGGACCGGAGGATCCTGGTCTGGTCTGGACGCTTCAAGACCCCTGACCAGATCCCAGAGCTAGTGTCGTAAGTGGACACTTCCTGTTTACAAACAGACCTCCCAACACACCCGCCCCTGATTGGCTCTTAATAGTTCAAATGAGGTCTCTCTGCCTCTCTCACTCTTTCAGGTGTGTGTCTCTGTAGCAGGTAATGTTTTAAGTAATTGCTGTGGTTCGGGTTCCTGACATCTGAGAAATGATCTGCTGGTTTGATATGAAGCAGAAGTAGCACACTGGCACGTACGTACGCACGCACACACACCCCTCTGTCCAATACACTTAATCACCCTCACAAGGATCCCTCTTTAACATGGTCACTCCAACAGGAAAACTCGTGTAGAGTTTTGAAATGTCCTGCCTGGTTTTATATATATATATATATATATAGCCCTGAACAAACTTCATTTGACTCAATGTAAACTGGAAACCACATATCCTGAGGCTGCATTCATTGTAGCTGGGGATTTTAACAAGGCTACTCTGAAAAACAAGACTCCCTGAATTGTATCAGCATATCGATTGCGCAATCATTGTTATTCCAACTTCCGTGACGCATAGAAGGCCCTCCCCCCGCCCTCCTTTGGGAAAAGCTGACCACGACTCCATTTGGTTGCTCCCTGCCTACAGACAGAAACTAAAACAAGAAGCTCCCGCGCTCAGGTCTGTTCAACGCTGGTCCGACCAATCTGATTCCACGCTTCAAGATTGCTTCGATCACGTGGATTGGGATGTGTTCCGCATTGCGTCAAATAACATTGATGAATACGCTGATTCAGTTAGTGAGTTTATTAGCAAGTGCATCGATGATGTCGTACCCACAGCAACTATTAAAACATTCCCCAACCAGAAACCGTGGATTGATGGCAGCATTCGCGCGAAACTGAAAGCGCAAACCACTGCTTTTAACCAGAGCAAGGTGACCAGAAACATGACCAAATAGGGTGTAGCTATTCCCTCCGCAAGACAATCAAACAAGCTAAGCGTCAGAATAGAGACAGTCGCAATTCAACGGCTCAGACACGAGAGGTATGTGGCAGGGTCTTCCATCAATCGCGGATTACAAAAAGAAAACCAGTCGCGGACCAGGATGTCTTGCTCCCAGGCAGACTAAACAACTTCTTTGCTCGCTTTGAGGACAATACAGTGCCACTGACACGGCCCGCTACCAAAACCTGCGGACTCTCCTTCACTGCAGCCGACGTGAGTAAAACATTTAAACGTGTTAACCCTCGCAAGGCTGCAGGCCCAGACGGCATCCCCAGCCGCGTCCTCAGAGCATGCGCAGACCAGCTGGCTGGTGTGTACGGACATATTTAATCAAGCCTTATCCCAGTCTGCTGTTCCCACATGCTTCACGAGGGCCACCATTGTTCCTGTTCCCAAGAAAGCTAAGGTAACTGAGCTAAACGACTACCGCCCCGGAGCACTCACTTCCGTCATCATGAAGTGCTTTGAGAGACTAGTCAAGGACCATACCACCTCCACCCTACCTGACACCCTAGACCCACTCCAATTTGCTTACCGCCCAAATAGGTCCACAGACGACGCAATCTCAACCACACTGCACACGGCCCTAACACATCTGGACAAGAGGAATACCTATGTCAGAATGCTGTTCATCGACTACAGCTCAGCATTTAACACCACGGTACCCTCAACTCGTCATCAAGCTCGAGACCCTGGGTCTCGAACCCGCCCTGTGCAACTGGGTACTGGACTTCCTGACAGGCCACAAACTACCTGCCCTCCAGGACACCTACACCACCCGATGTCACAGGAAGGCCAAAAAGATCATCAAGGACAACAATCACCCGAGCCACTGCCTGTTCACCCCGCTATCATCCAGAAGGCGAGGTCAGTACAGGTGCATCAAAGCTGGGACCGAGAGACTGAAAAACAGCTTCTATCTCAAGGCCATCAGACTGTTAAACAGCCACCACTAACATTGAGTGGCTGCTGCCAACATACTGACTCAACTCCAGCCACTTTAATAATGGAAAATTGATGTAATAAATGTATCACTAGCTACTTTAAACAATGCCACTTAATATAATGTTTACATACCTTACATTACTCATCTCATATGTATATACTGTACTAGATACCATCTACTGCGTCTTACCTATGCCGTTCTGTACCATCACTCATTCATATATCTTTAGGTACATATTCTTCATCCCTTTTCACTTGTGTGTGTGTGTGTGTGTATAAGGTAGTTGTTGTGATATTGTTACGTTAGATTACTCGTTGGTTATTACTGCGTTGTCTGAACTAGAAACACAAGCATTTCGCTACACTCACATTAACATCTGCTAACCATGTGTATGTGACAAATACAATTTTATTTTATTTTGCACACATCTAAAAGCAGCTCGGGATCTCGGACAGCAGCCTTGCGAGGGTTAACGCACTTAAATGTCTTACTCACGTCGGCTGCGGAGAACGAGAGCCCACAGTCTTTGGGGGAGGGCTGTGTCTGTGGCACGGTTTTCCTCAGAGGGCGACTGTATTGAGCTTGTCCGTGAGCAAGACTTCGGTGTCTGCGATGTGGTTTTCCCTTGGTAGTCCATCATAGTACAGAGACAAACATTGTGCCTGTTTGATTGTCTTGCGGAAGGAATAGCTACACTGTTTATATTCAACCATATTCCCAGTCACCTTGCTGGGGTTAAATGCTGTGGTTTTCCCTTTGTTTCGCTCAAATGTTTCTTTGTGTTTTTTTTCAATAGTCTGTGGGGACAACCTCCCCATATACACTTCATGATTAATTCAGTCACCGTGACTATTTGTGTTTGTGTGTTGCAGGTTTGAGATGCTAGATGCAGCCAGGAACAGGGTGAGAGTGAAAGCATGTTACGGGATGATGATTGTCACCATTGCAGCCTGCCTGTTAACTGTCATCCTGGGGAAGAGGGTGAGTATCATTACAGCCTGCCTGTTCACTGTCATCCTGGGGAAGAATGGGTATAAACCAAAGGTTGGTGATTTACTGCCCCCTGGAGTTACGAATGTTTGCTCAGCAGTATAATTCATTGGCTGATCCCTCCTGATGACCTGGATGGCATCATGTGATCCTTCCTTAACCCATAGGAAGTCCCACCCAGTTGTCTACTTCAGCCCATGCTAAAAATACTTTTGGTCACTAGAATCCTATATACATCTATATGGTGGGACATATACCCCGGAATTCAATCCAATGCGATCGGATCATCTAATTGGCATTCACATAATTCTTATATATGTTCCACGTGGATGGGGGATATTGGAAATTTAATCAAAGTTAAAAATAAGTTGTCATCCAGTAAACTAAGACAAAATCATTTATAACAGAATTTTTTTTCATTATAATATAGGTTCAGAAAATCCCCTTTTATTGTTTGGAATACCTTTTAAATAAATGTACCTTCAGGGGTCATTCAATATTCATCAATAATAAAAAAGCAGTTTCTGGCTAAAGAGACAAGACTAACCAGGGAAATCTATGAACTAATAGTACAGGTAGATAGCAACAAAAACGATACTACAGAGATGCAAAATAAGTTAGAGGAAAAACAAAAAGAACTTGAGGAACTTATTCCAGAACGATCTAATGTAACCTATTACAAAAATAAAGCAAACTGGATTGAATATGGAGAAAAATGCACACAATTCTTCCTGAATCCCCAATACAGGAACGCTAACAAAAATAATTTGCAGAAACTCGTTATTGAAGACGGAGTCATCTATGATTCTCAGAATGATATTTTAAGAGGAAGCTAATTATTTTAGGTAGATCTCTTTCATCCCCTCCCACTGAATGAAGATTACGGTCAGGAATTCTTTCTAAATAATATTTTTTTTAAAGTAAAATCAACTAAAATGTACAGAAAGATCAATGCGAAGGCAAAATTAGAGGAATAACTTCTTGAGGCTATTAAAATCCTTTCAGTCTGGGATTAAAAAACCCAGGGCTTGATGGTATATCAAGTATTTTTTTATATACTGTTTTAACTACACCTATAGAAATGATAGTCTCAGGTACTCAGCAGGAAGGTCTGATTTCTCTATTAAAACAAGACCCAGATGGAAAATATAAAGACTCAATCTATCTATAAACTGGAGGTCCCTTACACATGTTGTGATGCTAAAATACTCGCAAAATGCATAGCACTCAGAATTAAAAGGATTTTTACCAAGTATTGTTCATCCTGATCAGACAGGTTTTTTACATGGACGATACATTGGAGATAATATACGACCACTACTAGAACTAATAAAACATTGTGAAACGTATAAGAAGCCAGGAATGGTATTTATAGTGGCTTTTGAAAAGGCATTTGATAAAGTAAGACTGGATGTTATTTATATTACCTGATTTTTAATTAATTTTTTAATTTCGGTAATTCTCTTTTAAAATGGGTATTAATAATGTATAGCAATCCCAGGTGTAAAATAGTAAATAACGGCTACTTCTCAGAGTTTTGAATCATCAAGAGGAGTTAAACAAGGGTGTCCGCTGTCACCATATCTATTCGTTATGGCCATCAAAATGATAGCTATTAAAATCAGATCCAATAACATTAGAGGATTTGAAATCCAAGGCTTAAAAACAATGGTGTCCATGTATGCCGATGACTAGTTTTTATTAAGTCCGCTAGCTAGATACCATGTCTCATTGAAGATCTAGATAGGTTTTAGTCCAGAGAGTACAGAAAAGTTAATTATGATAAGTGTACAATAATACGTATTGGATCCTTAAAATACACATTTTACATTACCCTGCAGTTTACCTATAAAATGGGCTGATGGTGAAGTAGACATACTTGGTATTCATAACACAAAATATATAAATAAGCTCTCCACAATGAATTTCAATACAAAACTTGTAAAAATAGACAAGATCCTTCAACCATGGAGAGGCAAATACCTGTCTAATACCTGGATTTGGGTTTATCATTGAAGGAATGAGCATTACACTGAGGTCTGTACTCTGGAGCGGGATCGAGGTGGAGGGTCCCTCATGGTCGGGGGCGGTGTTTCACAGCATCATCGGACTGAGCTTGTTGTCATTTCAGGCAATCTCAACACTGTGCGTTACAGGGAAGACATCCTCCTCCCTCACGTGGTAACCTTCCTGTAGGCTCATCCTGACATGACCCTCCAGAGTGACAATGCCATACTGCTAGTCCTGTGCGGGATTTCCTGCAGGACAGGAACGTCAGTGTTCTACCATGGCCAGCGAAGAGGCCCGATCTCAATCCCATTGAGCACGTCTGGGACATGTTGGATCGGAGGGTGAGGGCTAGGGCCATTCCCCCCAGAAATGTCAGAACTTGCAGGTTCCTTGGTGGATGAGGGGGGGTAACATCTCACAGCAATAACTGTTACATCTGGTGCAGTCCATGAGGAGGAGATGCACTGCAGTACTTAATGCAGCTGGTGGCCACACCAGATACTGACTGTTACTTTTGATTTTGACCCCCCCTCTTTGTTCAGGGACACATTATTCAATTTCTGTTAGTCACATGTCTGTGAAACTTGTTCGTCAGTTTGGCTTTTGTTGAAACTGCTCTTCATACAAATATTTACACATGTTAAGTTTGCTGAAAATAAACGCAGTTGACAGTGAGAGGATGTTTTTTTTGTTTGGTAATTCACAAGTGATAGGTTGTCACCATCAGACAAGTAAAAAAAAAACAGTTGTATTTATTCTTGTCTTTACATACTAAATAATGTGACATTTGTTTTGGTTTTAAAATGGATCATTATGCACCTGTATCGAAATGGGCAGCGGGGAAAAAATCCATGTCATCTTAAATAGAGATGTTGTGCAACATGGGCTCTCATGAAGTGTTTGATTAGGTTTTTGTTTACATTTGAATTGATATCAGAGTGATTAGAGGGACGGTATAATGCCCATCAGCAGCATCCGAGCTTGGAGAAGCCTAATTACCGTGACTAAAAGGTCATGTGGCATTTTACTGCCTTCATGACTCGTGACTGCCAGTGTGGCGGTAATACGGTTACTGCAACAGCCCTAATCCGTAATAAATACACTGGACAGCCAGCAATGCCCCTTTCTAAAAGTAATTTCCCTTACGTTCTCGGAGTGCGCATTCACAGGAAAATGCTGTGCATGTCGGCTCAAGCATAAATTGTCTGCTATAATGTGCCTGGAATTGAATCCTGGCAATCGTTTCGCTGCCCCAGGTGTGTGTGGTGAGAAGGATCGACTGACCAATTGTGTGTGTTCCCCAGGCTGCCGGCAGGCATGAGTCTCTAACAGCTCAGAACATGGAAAAGAAAGCAAGATGGAGGCAGGAGGCCAAGATGGAGAGGGAGGAGGCTGCTGCTGTTGAGAAGACTTCTTGAGGAAGACACCCTCCTGTGTCACTCTGGAAAAGCTCTCGCACTTGACTCTTCCTGTCTGTCACACTCTGTAGAGAGAGGACTCCTCATGGATAAAACCCATTTTAGCATGGACATTGCCATAGAAGGCTTACACCATTTTAAAGTAGTCAACTGAGTGGAGAGCAATTGGCCAATAAGAAAATGTACTACTTTAAAATGGATATGGCCTCAATGGCACTGCTCATTCTGTCACATACGCTATAATGGCACAGATACAAAGATGCGTCCTCTATCTACCTCTATGGTCACACTATAAGAACTCCCCGACTGGACCAACAGTGGTTCTGCCGCTGCTGTACCCAGCTACTCAACCTCGATCTCTAGTACCATAGGACTATTTCCTCCAATCAGTAATTAGGATTTCAGTATAGTAGTTAACAGCCCATATTGCTCGCAGCTGTATTTCTTTTATATGTCTGGTTCTTTGTTTTCTTAAGATAACCTCACACCGAAAAGTTGTTTTCCTTTTAAATTAATGGATTAAATATCACAATGTCTCATTTAACTGGTGTCCTGTGTTTTTAGGGAGCCCGATCTGTACTGTTAGGAGATGGAAGGAACTGCACACTGGGTCTATGGACACTAAAGTCTATATTTAATAGAAGCTGCACTTGGGTAAGAGGGTCTCACACACCGGAGAGAGATTCTGGATGACTTTCCAACCCATTATACAATAGACTGTACCTGCAAGTTGTTTTCTTGATCTAAATGCATCAGCGCACAGTGTCTTGACCAATGGATGGTCAGGATGAGAGCTCAAACAGACGGACCTGTCCGAACCATGTCGCGTACCCATATTTTGCAGGTGCAGCGAAATGCCTTTTTTTTTAGCTCCAATAGTGCAGTAATACTTAATACACACAAATACCAAGAAATATCAGAATGAGATATCAGTTTCCAGAATATAAATGATGGTGTATGTATAGACTAGTTCTATAAGCTTGTGTGTGTGTGTGTGTGTGTGTAGACAGTAGTTTTATTTAGGATGGTGTTGTTCTGAGATTAGGATATCTACTTATTCATGTCACTGATGGAGTGCTGAGGTTTAGAGGGTCTACACCAGAAGTTAATGGTTATCTGTAGGGGCCTGATGGCTTTGGAATGTATTGGGTGGGTGGGAGGAAGTCGCAGGATTGCTAGAGGGGATACACGGGTGGAGGTCTTTGGAATAGCAGTGCTGGAGGTGATACAGGTGGAGGTTTTTGGATTAGGAGTGCTAGAAGCGATACGGGTGGAGGTCTTTGGATTAGGCATCAAGGGGGTTGCGGTCAGATCACCTTAGGCTAATAAACCATTGTTTCTCCCTTATCGCTTTGTCTTCCTGTCGAACCATGAAACCTGTAAGGATTGGAGAGGAGTGCCTAATTTGGAGTATACGGTGGGGAGAACAAGTATTTGATACACTGCAGGTTTTCCTACTTACAAAGCATGTAGAGGTCTGTTATTTTTATCATAGGTACACTTCAACTGTGAGACGGAATCTAAAACAAAAATCACGTATGATTTTTAATTAATTAATTTGCATTTTATTGCATGACATAAGTATTTGATCATCTACCAACCAGTAAGAATTCCGGCTCTCACAGCCACGACCCATCTTCAATGCTCTTACTGAGGGAAGTAGGTTGTTGGCCAAGATCTCGCGATACAGTGCCTTGCGAAAGTATTCGTCCCCCTTGAACTTTGCGACCTTTTGCCACATTTCAGGCTTCAAACATAAAGATATAAAACTGTATTTTTTTTATGAAGAATCAACAAGTGGGACACAATCATGAAGTGGAACGACATTTATTGGATATTTCAAACTTTTTTAACAAATCAAAAACTGAAAAATTGGGCGTGCAAAATTATTCAGCCCCTTTACTTTCAGTGCAGCAAACTCTCTCCAGAAGTTCTGTGAGGATCTCTGAATGATCCAATGTTGACCTAAATGACTAATGATGATAAATACAATCCACCTGTGTGTAATCAAGTCTCCGTATAAATGCACCTGCACTGTGATGGTCTCAGAGGTCCGTTAAAAGCGCAGAGAGCATCATGAAGAACAAGGAACACACCAGGCAGGTCCGAGATACTGTTGTGAAGAAGTTTAAAGCCGGATTTGGATACAAAAAGATTTCCCAAGCTTTAAACATCCCAAGGAGCACTGTGCAAGCGATAATATTGAAATGGAAGGAGTATCAGACCACTGCAAATCTACCAAGACCTGGCCGTCCCTCTAAACTTTCAGCTCATACAAGGAGAAGACTGATCAGAGATGCAGCCAAGAGGCCCATGATCACGCTGGATGAACTGCAGAGATCTACAGCTGAGGTGGGAGACTCTGTCCATAGGACAACAATCAGTCGTTTATTGCACAAATCTGGCCTTTATGGAAGAGTGGCAAGAAGAAAGCCATTTCTTAAAGATATCCATAAAAAGTGTTGTTTAAAGTTTGCCACAAGCCACCTGGGAGACACACCAAACATGTGGAAGAAGGTGCTCTGGTCAGATGAAACCAAAATTGAACTTTTTGGCAACAATGCAAAACGTTATGTTTGGCGTAAAAGCAACACAGCTCATCACCCTGAACACACCATCCCCACTGTCAAACATGGTGGTGGCAGCATCATGGTTTGGGCCTGCTTTTCTTCAGCAGGGACAGGGAAGATGGTTAAAATTGATGGGAAGATGGATGGAGCCAAATACAGGACCATTCTGGAAGAGAACCTGATGGAGTCTGCAAAAGACCTGAGCCTGGGACAGAGATTTGTCTTCCAACAAGACAATGATCCAAAACATAAAGCAAAATCTACAATGGAATGGTTCAAAAATAAACATATCCAGGTGTTAGAATGCCCAAGTCAAAGTCCAGACCTGAATCCAATCGAGAATCTGTGGAGAGAACTGAAAACTGCTGTTCACAAATGCTCTCCATCCAACCTCACTGAGCTCGAGCTGTTTTGGAAGGAGGAATGGGAAAAAATGTCAGTCTCTCGATGTGCAAAACTGATAGAGACATACCCCAAGCGACTTACGGCTGTAATCGCAGCAAAAGGTGGCGCTACAAAGTATTAACTTAAGGGGGCTGAATAATTTTGCACGCCCAATTTTTCAGTTTTTGATTTGTTAAAAAAGTTTGAAATATCCAATAAATGTCGTTCCACTTCATGATTGTGTCCCACTTGTTGTTGATTCTTCACAAAAAAATACAGTTTTATATCTTTATGTTTGAAGCCTGAAATGTGGCAAAAGGTCGCAAAGTTCAAGGGGGCCGAATACTTTCGCAAGGCACTGTACATGGCCCCATCCATCCTCCCCTCAAACATGTTTTGTCTAATGCAGCTGTATTGATCCTCGGGGCAGAATAAACTTAGTTAGTTTCTAATTATGAGTAAAAAAACAATGGACAGTAGTTATTTAGGATGGTGTGTGTATAGACAGTTATATACACTGCTCCAAAAAAATAAAGGGAACACTAAAATAACACATCCTAGATCTGAATGAATGAAATATTCTTATTAAATACTTTTTCTTTACATAGTTGAATGTGCTGACAACACAATCACACACGAATTATCAATGGAAATGAAATTTATCAACCTATGGGGGTCTGGATTTGGAGTCACACTCAAAATTAAAGTGGAAAACCACACTGCAGGCTGATCCAACTTTGATGTAATGTCCTTAAAACAAGTCAAAATGAGGCTCAGTAGTGTGTGTGGCCTCCACGTGCCTGTATGACCTCCCTACAACGCCTGGGCATGCTCCTGATGAGGTGGCGGATGGTCTCCTGAGGGATCTCCTCCCAGACCTGGAATAAAGCATCCGCCAACTCCTGGACAGTCTGGTGCAACGTGGCATTGGTGGATGGAGCAAGACATGATGTCTCAGATGTGCTCAATTGGATTCAGTTCTGGGGAACGGGCGGTCCATAGCATCAATGCTTTCCTCTTGCAGGAACTGCTGACACACTCCTGCCACATGAGGTCTAGCATTGTCTTGCATTAGGAGGAACCCAGGGCCAACCGCACCAGCACATGGTCTCACAAGGGGTCTGAGGATCTCATCTCGGTACCTAATGGCAGTCAGGCTACCTCTGGCGAGCACATGGAGGGCTGTGCGGCCCCCCAAAGAAATGCCATCCCACACCATGACTGACCCACCGCCAAACCGGTCATGCTGGAGGATGTTGCAGGCAGCAGAACGTTCTCCACGGCGTCTCCAGACTCTGTCGCATCTGTAACATGTGCTCAGAGTGAACCTGCTTTCATCTGTGAAGAGCACAGTGCGCCAGTGGCGAATTCGCCAATCTTGGTGTTCTCTGGCAAATGCCAAACGTCCTGCACGGTGTTGGGCTGTAAGCACAACCCCCACCTGTGGACGTCGGGCCCTCATACCACCCTCATGGAGTCTGTTTCTGACCGTTTGAGCAGACACATGCACATTTGTGGCCTGTTGGAAGTCAATTTGCAGGGCTCTGGCAGTGCTCCTCCTGCTCCTCGTGCACAAAATGGGGAGGTAGCGGTCCTGCTGCTGGGTTGTTGCCCTCCTACGGCCTCCTCCACGTCTCCTGATGTACTGGCCTGTCTCCTGGTAGCGCCTCAATGCTCTGGACTCTACGCTGACAGACACAGCAAACCTTCCTGCCACAGCTCGCAATGATGTGCCATCCTGGAGAGCTGCACTACCTGAGCCACTTGTGGGGGTTGTAGACTCCGCCTCATGCTACCACTAGAGTGAAAGCACCGCCAGCATTCAAAAGTGACTCAAACATCAGCCAGGAAGCATAGGAACTGAGAAGTGGTCTGTGGTCACCACCTGCAGAACCACTCCTTTATTGGGGGTGTCTTGCTAATTGCCTATAATTTCCACCTGTTGTCTATTCCATGTGCACAACAGCATGTGACATTTATTGTCAATCAGTGTTGCTTCCTAAGTGGACAGTTTGAATTCACAGAAGTGTGATTGACTTGGAGTTACATTGTGTTGTTTAAGTGTTCCCTTTATTTTTTTGAGCAGTGTAGAATGGTGTGTGTGTGTGTGTGGACAGTAGTTATATAGGGAAAGTGGGATAACCTAGTCAGTTGCACAACTGAATGCCTTCAACTGAAATGTGTCTTCTGCATTTAACCCAGGGGGCTGCCTTAATCAACATCCACACCATCCTATATAACTACTGTTAACTGTCTTGCTCAGGGGCAGAATGACAGATTTTTACCTGGTCAGCTTGGGGATTCAATCCAACGACCTTTCGGTTATTTGCCCAACGCTCTAACCACTAGGCTACCTGCCACCCCTGCTGAGCATAGACAGGATGGTGTGTGTATAGACCATAGTTTTTAGGGTTGTGTGTGTGTGTACACACAATCTTGAAGCATAGATTGGTCAGACCAACGTTGAACAGTCCTTACCACAGGTGCTTCCTGTTTTGAGTTTCTGCCTTTCGGAGGGGAGAAACCAAATGGAGGCATGATTAGGACTGTGGCCGTCCTGAAATTTTGTCAGCCGGTTATTGTCAAACAAAATTCTTTCCCGGATTCACGGTAATTGACAGATAATAAACAAACCCGTTTAGCATCTCCAGGCATACAAGCGCCTTTTGGAACATATTTTTTTTTAAAGTCAATATAATATACACCATCACAAATCAATTTCTTTAATTTAGTCAGGTTTAAAGAAACATGATATGAAGAAAATGAATTTCAGAAGAACAGATTGAGTTGTTATCAACTATGTTATCTGGCTATGCTTCATGCTGTAGGCTTGTTCATTTAGCTGACAAGATATGCGTATAAGTCCTGTGCCATTATTTTATATGATTTAATAGTAAGAATATAAATTAACTTAGTACCCATCACTATTTTATTCTGCTGACTTCCAAAATTGAAAAATGAAATGTCCTTATTCACATGAGGGAGATGTGGAATGCAGAGAGTTTACATTCTGTCAGAACATTGAGGAGGGAGGAATTTGGGCCGAGGTCAGGTCAGATGAAGTGAGAAAGAACAGGAATCACTAAAGTCTTGTCCAGCAACAGAGATGTAGTGGCTGTCCAGATGTGGAAGGAGGAGACTGCATAGGAGGAAGGTTTAAGTACCAGTGCTTGTGTAAATATATGTTTGTCTTTGCAGCTGTTTGACGCAGTAGGTGAATAAACTTGGTTTGAGCTTTTCCTAGTTTTCCGTTAGATTCTAAATAAACAGTAACAACTTAAAAGAGAAACGATATGTTTCCCATTACGGAGCGCATATGAAGTGGCTATGTTGAGTGTAAAAGGGATAATCTGAAACCAGTCCTTATACTTTTATTTTATTTTATTTCACCTTTATTTAACCAGGTAGGCTAGTTGAGAACAAGTTCTCATTTGCAACTGCGACCTGGCCAAGATAAAGCATAGCAGTGTGAACAGACAACACAGAGTTACACATGGAGTAAACAATTAACAAGTCAATAACACAGTAGAAAAAAAAGGGGAGTCTATATACATTGTGTGCAAAAGGCATGAGGTGGTAGGCGAATAATTACTATTTTGCAGATTAACACTGGAGTGATAAATGATCAGATGGTCACTTGATTTATAATTGTTTGGCAACTTTAGTTGTGAATGACACAAATCTAGGAATGTGTTACAAATCAAAACATATATGTGCTGCGTGGTGTGACTATATCCTGCATTGGTGTGACTATAAGCTATTGATCTGAGAAAATTGCAAGTAAAGCTTGTCATCTGTTCATTACCTCAGGCTGCACAGCTGTTCTCTCATCATATGAGCATATTTTCACCCATCAAGACTATTCTCAATTTAATCAT
The DNA here is from genome assembly GCF_018296145.1 of Oncorhynchus tshawytscha. Taxonomy (NCBI): domain Eukaryota; kingdom Metazoa; phylum Chordata; class Actinopteri; order Salmoniformes; family Salmonidae; genus Oncorhynchus; species Oncorhynchus tshawytscha. The sequence goes on along the minus strand of NC_056444.1, from coordinate 1,037,597 downwards.
GTCTTTACTATGTCAAATTAGTTTTGATTTAGAATGGTCCATTATCAAATGGACAGGGGCAGGGGAAAAATGTCATCTGTATGCACTCGAATAGCGAATGGAGGCTGTGCTCTTCCCAATGATCCGTTTTGTAGGCTACTTTGGTTTTATAGCGGAACGCGTTTAATATGAGCAGCTGAGGAAATAAATACAAGAACACTTATTTAACTCCATGGATCAACAGAGTGGCGATTTTAGCATGTAAATCTTGGTTGGCATACTCCCCATTTTTTTTTTAGATGCATGCCAGCAAAACCACTAAACAATACAGTGTCACCGTTATAGTGCGATTAAACAGTGCCCAGGGGCCTAATAAACCTGTCCCAACACCTTACCACTGCTACACCTGGCTATCAGCGGAGCCTTGTCTGGCAATTGTCGCGGTAAGGGATTTTGCTATAGGACCGTTAAGGTACCCCCGTCGAGAGTGATACAAGTTCTTATGTCACCCGGCTAACAGCTGACTCACAGGCCCGCCGGACTGGCCTGGTTACAGTGGGGCAAAAAAGTATTTCGTTAGCCACCAATTGTGCAAGTTCACCCACTTAAAAAGATGAGAGGCCTGTCATTTTCATCATAGGTACACTTCAACTATGACAGACAAAATGAGGGGGAAAAAATCCAGAAAATCACATTGTAGGATTTTTAATGAATTTATTTGCAAATTATGGTGGAAAATAAGTATTTGGTCACCTACAAACAAGCAAGATTTCTGGCTCTCACAGACCTGTAACTTATTCTTTAAGAGGCTCCTCTGTCCTCCACTCATTGCCTGTATTAATGGCACCTGTTTGAACTTGTTATCAGTATAAAAGACACCTGTCCACAACCTCAGTCACACTCCAAACTCCACTATGGCCAAGACCAAAGAGCTGTCAAAGGACACCAGAAACAAAATTGTAGACCTGCAGCAGGCTGGGAAGACTGAATCTGCAATAGGTAAGCAGCTTGGTTTGAAGAAATCAACTGTGGGAGCAATTATTAGGAAATGGAAGACATACAAGTCCACTGATAATCTCCCTCAATCTGGGGCTCCATGCAAGATCTCACCCCGTGGGGTCAAAATGATCACAAGAACAGTGAGCAAAAATCCCAGAACCATAAGGGGGGGACCTAGTGAATGACCTGCAGAGAACTGGGACCAAAGTAACAAAGCCTACCTTCAGTAACACACTACGCCGCCAGAGACTCAAATCCTGCAGTGCCAGACGTGTCCCCCTGCTTAAGCCAGTACATGTCCAGGCCCATCTGAAGTTTGCTAGAGAGCATTTGGATGATCCAGAAGAAGATTGGTCAGATGAAACCAAAATATAACTTTTTGGTAAAAACTCAACTCGTCGTGTTTGGAGGATAAAGAATGCTGAGTTGCATCCAAAGAACACCATACCTACTGTGAAGCATGGGGGTGGAAACATCATGCTTTGGGGCTGTTTTTCTGCAAAGGGACCAGGACGACTGATCCGTGTAAAGGAAAGAATGAATGTATTGTGAGATTTTGAGTGAAAACCTCCTTCCATCAGCAAGGGCATTGAAGATGAAACGTGGCTGGGTCTTTCAGCATGACAATGATCCCAAACACACCGCCCGGGCAACGAAGGAGTGGCTTCGTAAGAAGCATTTCAAGGTCCTGGAGTGGCCTATCCAGTCTCCAGATCTCAACCCCATAGAAAATCTTTGGAGGGAGTTGAAAGTCCGTGTTGCCTAGCAACAGCCCCAAAACATCACTGCTCTAGAGGAGATCTGCATGGAGGAATGGGCCAAAATACCAGCAACAGTGTGTGATGACTTACAGAAAACGTTTGACCTCTGTCATTGCCAACAAAGGGTATATAACAAAGTATTGAGATCAACTTTTGTTATTGACCAAATACTTATTTTCCACCATAATTTGCAAATAAATTCATTAAAAATCCTACAATGTGATTTTCTGGATTTTTTTTCTCATTTTGTCTGTCATAGTTGAAGTGTACCTATGATGAAAATTACAGGCCTATCTCATCTTTTTAAGTGGGAGAACTTGCACAATTGGTGGCTGACTAAATGCTTTTTTGCCCCACTGTATGTATCCTGCCCTTTTATTCGGAGATTAGCCTTGTGTGATGCCGTTAGGCTTGTTTCTGGATCTTAGATAATATCAATCAGACTTAGAGTACCTCTTGCTTTACTTTCGCTTTCCCTTTGTATACTCTTATATCTAGACTCACACAAGTTATACCTTAGTTACGATTTATAGTGTCCGTCGACTAATACTACTTGAGTATTAATATAGAGGATACCTGTTACAATAAAATTATTATTCTGTCCAAACCATCATATTGTCTTTAGTGTAGAAACTAGACTTGTTCCCCTAGAACGGGAGTGTCAGAGGTGTTCTCTCCCCTAGGGTTTTGGGTCTAGTTTCTACTTTTTATTCAATGTTTGCAATTCACATAGTTGTACACGTTATTACAGTTTATTTTTGTTCCTTAATCTATAACATCAACAATCATCAAAACACTTACTACTAATGCCTTATATATGTATTACAACAAGCGGTTAATTACCTTAGAGCATGTTGACCTGGTTGGTCCCCAAAGAGTATGTTCTTCCACTCACAATTTCTCCAGAGGCTTATCCAATCACTCAGTATCTGTTTCTCCTACTAGAAGTTGAACTATGATTCGCTGAATCTTGTTAAAAGGCTGTGTCGAGATCAAGACCCTTTGTATCTCCACTGATGCTGTGTATCTCCTCCAGTTACGGGGTGGATTATGTAGGCAATAGGAATGTACTGGGTAATGGGCTCTGTTTGTCTCTTTACAAGATCCAGAAATCAAAAGTTACGATTGTTCTAGAGTATGAAAGTCAGATATTACCTTTTAGGTTGATGATAGTTGAAGTATCACGAGCTGTCTGCCAGTGATAAGTCAAGTAGCACTATCACACCTTTCCATTGAAAGCATGCTTCCTATATACTCTTTCTTCAGGACCAAGTCAACCCATGCTCTGAGGCACATTCTAATCTTGCGGCTTTCCTGGAAAAGGGTCAGTTTGACATGTCACTGGCACATCACACCGACACATTTTTAGATGCGGCAAGCTGTCACTGGGAAAATGTCACTGTGAAATGTCACTGTGAAACTATCCACAGTGACAGTGTCTATGCATCCTTTAAGCCCAAATCTTGCATCAGGTTAACCCAATCATATTCTACTCTTGGTTTAGCTTTTTCTTGTTTTGTCAATGACTCGCCTTCTTTCTCATCTGGGTGCGGTACGTGAAAGTAAGGTATCTCATCGAACCAGTTATTTTGCTCCCACTTAAGAGGCGGAGCCGGTGGTGAAGGTGTGTACGGACCCAGCAAAGGAGGTGTCCTCAGAGTCCTTTTTGTGCTACCGCATCACAATGAAACAGTTAATTCAGCCTCATTTGTATTTATTCTGGATCCTCATTAGCTGCTGCCAAAGCAGCAACTACTCTTCCTGGTGTCCAGCAAAATTAGGTTATACAATTTTAAAACATTTCAATACATTCACAGATTTACAGCTCACTGTGTGCCTTCAGGCCCCTACTCCACCACTAACACAGATCTACAGAACTAAATCCATGTCTATGTATTGTGCGTATGTTATCGTGTGTGTCTGTGCCAATGTTTGTGTTGCTTCACAGGTGTTTTAAAAAAAATCTGTTTTTGAAATATAATTTCACTGCTTGCGTCAGTTATTTGATGTGGAATAGAGTTCCATCTAGTCATGGCTCTATGTAGTACTGTGTGCCTCCCATAGTCCTGACAATTGATATGTACAAACTACGGCATGAGGGAATCCGTAATTTTTAAATAAGACATTAATTAGCGAGCCTGGACTGACATAGTCCATATAACTATTTGTTCAGCACTTTTGAAATGTACAGGGACATAATTCAGAACATGGGCCGTTTTTACAGTATTCTCACTGTACACCAAGTCAGAACCGTAGGATAAATAAAGGGGGCATATAAGCAGACAATGAAAGCTCTTACAATATTCTATGACATTTCTCTAAAACAGGCTACAGGCTACATGTGCACCACCAAGTCAGAACAGTAGGCTAAATTAGGAGAGGAAAAGGGACCAAATTATTTGGGTAAAGCACATGGGCTACTAACAGCTTACTACACAAAATACTTAGTATTACTTTCTTAGCTACATTATCCATATCGCCCTGGCATATTACATCATTTATACAGCAGCGTACAAGACATTTTTGGACTTTGTGGGCAAATTTTGTCATCAAATTCTCTGGATTTATGGTGCTTTCAAGACAACTGGGAACTCGGGGAAAAAAACAAGGACGAATCAGGACGTCAGTGATCTTCAGGTCGGAGCTCTAGAAAGAGGCCCAAGTTCCTAACTTGGAATTCTGAGTTGGATGACCGTTCAAAACTTATTTTCCCAGTCGGAGCTTGTTTTGTTCGGAGTTTCCACTTGTCAAGAACTCACTGAAGTCTGAGATTTCCCATTTCTGAATTTCCACCACAGAAGTCATGCTGGATTGACAGCATGGCCAATGTTGATTGTCTATCCTTTTTAAGCTTGGAAAAGAAACTCTTAAACGCAGACTTGGACCACACACCCACTCCACTGAATAGCAGGCTAGTGCTTGCATTGCAATGCTTGCAGTTAGCCACTGATTCCATCCAAACCACTCATTGTTGAATTTGCAATTTCCAACTTGTGTAATGTTTATGGCTGATGAGCACCGGTACGTTTTATCTATATTTTCTCTATATATGACAAGGATTGAAAATAATTTGCCAGTAGATTGGCGACTTGATTCATGATGATGATGTCGATATGGGAATTGATGGGAAATGATGTAAAATATATCACTAGCCACTTTAAACAATGCTACCTAATATAATGTTTACATACCCTACATTATTCATCTCATATGTATACGTATATACTGTACTCTACATCATCTACTGCATCCTTATGTAATACATGTATCACTCGCCACTTTAACTATGCCACTTTGTTTACATACTCATCTCATATGTATATACTGTACTCAATACCATCTACTGTATCTTGCCTATGCCGCTCTGTACCATCACTCATTCATATATCTTTATGTACATATTCTTTATCCCCTTGTGTCTATAATGTAGTAGTTTTGGAATTGTTAGCTAGATTACTTGTTGGTTATTACTGCATTGTCGGAACTAGAAGCACAAGCATTTCGCTACACTCGCATTTGATCAAATTTGATTTGATTTTGATATAGGGCTCGTTTTACTGTGGATATAGATACTTTTGTACCCGTTTCCTCCAGCATCTTCACAAGGTCCTTTGCTGTTGTTCTGGGATTGATATGCACTTTTCGCACTAAAGTAGGTTCATCTCTAGGAGACCGAACGCGTCTCCTTCCTGAGCGGTAGCGTGGTCCCATGGTGTTTATACTTGCGTACTACTGTTTGTACAGATGAACGTGGTACCTTCAGGAGTTTGGAAATTACTCCCAAGGAGGAACCAGACTTGTGGACGTCTACAATTTTTTTCTGAGGTCTTGGCTGATTTCTTTTGATTTTCCCATGATGTCAAGCAAAGAGGCACTGAGTTTGAAGGTAGGCCTTGAAATACATCCACAGGTACACTTCCTATTGACTCAAATGATGTCAATTAGCCTATCAGAAGCTTCTAATGCAATGACATCATTTTCTGGAATTTTCCAAGCTGTTTAAAGGCACAGTCAACTGATTGTATGTAAACTTCTGACCTGCTGAAATTGTGATACAGTGAAATAATCTGTCTGTAAACAATTGTTGGAAAATTTACTTGTGTCATGCACAAAGTAGATGTCCTAACCGACTTGCCTAAACTATAGTTTAATAACAAGAAATATGTGGATTGGTTGAAAAACGAGTTTTAATGACTCCAACCTAAGTGTATGTAAACTTCCGACTTCAACTGTAGGTCTTGGATGGCAGGAAGCTTGGCCCCAGTGATATACTGGGCCATTCGCAATACCCTCTGTAGCGGCTTACGGTCAGATGCCGAGCAGTTGCCATACCAGGTGGTGATGCAACCGGTCAGGATGCTCTCGATGGTGCAGATGTAGAACCTTCTGAGGACCCATGCCAAATATTTTCAGTCTCCTTAGGGGGAAAGGGGTTTTGTTGTGCTCTCTTCAAGACTGTCTTGGTATGTTTGGACCACGAGAGTTCGTTGATGTGCACACCAAGGAACTTAAAACTCTCGGCCCGCTCCACTACAGCCCGTTGATGTTAATGGGGGCCTGTTTGGCCCGCCTTTTCCTGTAGTCCACGATCAGCTCCTTTCTCTTGCTCACATTGAAGGAGAGGTTGTTGGTCCTGGCACTGTTGTGTCATCGGCAAACTTAATGATGGTGTTGGAGTCGTGTTTGGCCACACAGTCGTGGGTGGACAGGGGGAATACAGGAGGCTTTGTTTACGCTTTTATGATGGTTAGTCTGAGGGAATAGCGGGATTTCTTATAAGCGTCCGGATTAGTCTCCCGCTCCTTGAAAGCTGCAGCTCTAGCCTTTAGCTCGATGCGGATGTTGCCTGTAATCCATGGCTTCTGTTTGGGATATGTACGTACAGTCACTGTGGGGACGACGTCATCGGTGCGCGTCCTTTAAATATTCTTGATATGTTCGTCTAAAGCGAGATCAGGGTCCAGAGTAACGCCGAGGTCCTTCACAGTTTTATTTGTGATGACTGTACAACCATCAAGATTAATTGTCAGATCTAACAGAAGATATCTTTGTTTTTTGGGACCTAGAACTAGCATCTCTGTTTTGTCAGAGTTTAAAAGTATAACATTTGCCGCTATCCACTTCCTTATGTCTGAAACACAGGCTTCCAGGGAGGGCAATTTTGGGGCTTCACCATGTTTCATCGAAATGTACAGCTGTGAATCGTCCGCAGAGCAGTGAAAGTTAACATTATGTTTTCGAATGACATCACCAAGAGGTAAAATATATATAGTGAAAACAATAATGGTCCTAAAACGGAACCTTGAGGAACACCGAAATTTACAGTTGATTTGTCAGAGAACAAACCATCCATAGAGACAAACTGATATCTTTCCGACAGATAAGATCTATACCAGACCAGAACTTGTCCGTGTCGACCAATTTGGGCTTCCAATCTCTCCAAAAGAGTGTGGTGATTGATGGTATCAAAAGCAGCACTAAGGTCTAGGAGCACGAGGACAGATGCAGAGCCTCGGTCTGACGCCATTAAAAGGTAATTTACCACCTTCACGAGTACAGTCTCAGTACTATGATGGGCGTCTAAAACCAGACTGAAGTATTTTGTATGCATTGTTTTTTGGAAGGCAGCTGCGCAACAGCTTTTTCAAAGATTTTTGAGAGAAATGGGAGATTTGATATAGGCCAATAGTTTTTTAAAAATATTTTCAATGTTTGGCTTTTTCAAGAGAGGCTTTATTACTGCCATTTTTAGTGAGTTTGGCACACATCCAGTGGATAGGGAGCCGTTTATTTTGTTCAACATAGGAGGGCCAATCACAGGAAGCAGCTCTTTCAGTAGTTTAGTTGGAATAAGCTCTCGTATGCAGCTTGAAGGTTTAGAGGCTAAGACTGTTTTCATCAATGTGTCTAGTGATCTAGTATTTAAAAACTTGAGTGTCACCCTTGATCCTAGGTCCTGGCAGTGTTGTGCTAAGCTTTGGAGAAATATGCAGATTTAAAGAGGAGTCCGTAATTTGCTTTCTAATGATCATGATCTTTCCGTCAAAGAATTTCGTGAATGTATCACTGCTGAAGTGAAAACCATCCTCTCTTGGGGAATGCTGCTTTTTAGTTAGGTTTGCGACAGTATCAAAAATAAAATGTTGTATTGTTCTTTATTCCCCTCAACTAAGTTGGGAAAATAGGATGAGCGAGCAGCAGTGAGGAAGAAGTGAATAGAACCATAGGGAAGTGGGGTAGGTTTATTCAGGCTCATATACCTCAAGCTGGCAGAGCAAAATCAGAGTACCACTGCACAATGCAATATGACCCCTACCAAGACCATTTGTTAGAACAACTTTGGATAATGAATGCAAATGGAAAGTCAGTAACTGTCACACCCTGACCTTAGAGCATTTTATGTCTCTATTTTGGGTTTGGTCAGGGTGTGATTTGGTTAGGCATTCTATGTTCTATTTTCTATGTTTTTGTATTACTTTGAGAACCATACCCGGCCAAAACAATCAGGGACAGCTGTCTATCGTTGTCTCTGATTGGGAACCACACTTAGGTAGCCCTTTTCCCTCCTTTCTGTGTGGGAAGTTGTCTTTGTTTGTGTCACTTTTGCCCTTAAGCTTCACGGTCGTTTTGTATGGTTTATTGTTTTATTGGCGTCATTTTAAATGAAGGAAAAATGTACGCTCACCACACTGCTTTCGACGGCCGTGACAGAACTTCCCACCACCAAAGGACCAAGCAGCGTGGTGAAAGGGACTCTGGAGACAGGCTGGGGAGTATCGCCGTCCAAGGGAGGAACTGGAGGCAGCTAAAGCAGAGCGGTAACGATATGAGGAAGCAAGTCAGCGAAGCAGGCATGAAGACAAGCTTCAGGGCTCGGGTTTTTTCTGTATACCAGGGACCTAGTCATATTGCTCTAGCCCCAACTACTCTCCTAGACTTTCGTCAACAGTCGGTTGCTTTTACCTCACTATTCAAACGAGCCCAATGTCTTAAGAAGTTAAACATGTTATTACTCAAACGTTGTGAAAGAGATAAACTGACACGTTTTAATTTGTCAAAAACGACTTGATTTGGAACAAGTGATTTTGATGGCCTGCACATGCGCAGTTTGGTGTGAGACGACCGTTAGACCCGATGATGTGTTTCTGCACATGAGATTAGCTATCCAACTTTGCCTAATGGTGCTTTCAAGACAACTGGGGAAAAAAACGAGTTGAGTTGGATGACTGTTCAAAACGATTTTTCCCAGTCTGAGCTAATTTTTCCCCTCAAGTTCCCAATTGTCCAAAAGTTGGAAGTTGAAGATTTCAGAGTTCCCAGTTGTTTTGAATGTGGCAACGGCTAGCTAAACTCATGCACAGAAACAGTCATCTCGCACCGAATTGCGAATGTATGGGCCGTCAAATCAAAGGCACTCCGATATACAGTATAAAGTTGTTTTTAACAACAACTAAAAAAGTGTCAGTTTGTCACTTTCACTAGGTTGGAGTAATAACATGTTCAACTACTTAAGACATTTGACGCATTTGACATTGCACCTGACTTTAAAGGCGAGTTGAGACTCACTGATATTCAAATGACCTTGCTTCCTAAATAACTACTCAATATTATTTGTAGATCAGTCAGTCACACGCCAATTGGCTCAAATCTAGGTTATGCATTTTCAGATTGTTATTTTTTTACTTCTCTCAATGGGCTTGCTCGACATTACAGCCGACATTGCAGGGGACTGACGATCTACATATAACTTTGGATCATAAATAAATATTCATTATTATTTGTAGATCGATCCTTCAGTCATTTGCCCACAATGCATCATGTATTTGATGCTCTCAAACACGGCTATTGATTTCCCAAACCTCAGCCTGGTCTGCTTGGTCTGTTTCACAAGCGTTCCCGGAAGTTTCGTGACTTTTAGCCTCTGGGTTTAGAAACTCTGTGGTAGTCGCGTGGTAAATAAAATAAAATAAAAAACACTGCTCGATCAAAACCATCTAACCTATAAAGCCCCACAGTGAAGGTGTCATAAAACCTAGCGGTCAAACAGGGAAATTGTTCCAATCGTTTTTCCCATAGGGAATGTTAGAAACACTTAAAACAAGGGCTGTGTTTTGTGTAGGCTCTACTCTGATTCGAAAATACTAATTAGCATCAAAGTAGGCATCATGCAAGACTACAAATCCCTGCCAGCTCCTGCATGTTATCTCTTGCTGACACCTTTGCTAACAGGTATTGTGTCAATTTAAAGCATGCACAATACAGTTCATAGAATTGTCAATTCAAAGACATTTAGTCAATTTATTCATTACTAAATTTAGCTAACATTAGTGAATCCAGAGATTACCTTTGCCTAGTGTACACAAAACACAGCTTTTATTTCATGTTTCTAAAATCCCCTATGGAAAAAAATGAATGGTGGAAAAACGATTGGAACCATTTCCTTGTTTGACTGCTAGAGCCTGTTCCACACACCCACAACTTTTCACACGCTCTTCGACACACCCACTCACCCACACTCTGGCTGCTGCTACCAGCCTTCTCTTCTTTATAAACTCAATGCTTCAATGTTTACACAAATGATACAGTATATAAACCCTGTATTGCTGATGCTATGTATTGGCCATTGAGAGGCTTTGAACCCACATGTCGGCCATATTGGCACTCCCCATAGGAATGAATGGAATTCTACAGTATTTCAATTAAATGTTTCAATGACAAAATTACATGTATTTAAGTTATTTTTTTGTAGTGGGGCCAGTAACATTACTAATGTCAAAAAATGTTAAGAAAATGTTTTGATGTATTTTATTTTTATGTTTAGCTCACATAATATGTCAAAGTATTGTAACTACCCTGGGTTTATAAGCGTGGAAATCGACCCTGCCACACACGAGCACGCTTTTGCGGCAGAGTCGATAGCGCGCCGGACCTCAAGCTAGAAGGTTGAGGGTTCGAGACCTGCTCCCTGCTGTTTCATTACAGTATGCACTGAGGTGTCTATAATATAATACACATGGTATAAAACAAATGTAGACATTAATAAATGGATTTCTATAGCTTCCAAAATATTATTTACAACGGTGAGGGGAGTGCCAAGATGGAGGCACTACAGCTTCAACATAGCGCCCCCTATTTGTCATCTAGTGTGTATATAAATGCTTTTACAGCAAGGGGCCAGGGTTTCAGTCTCGAAGCAAGCAGTTTCGACTGATCCTATAGTTTTGCTTTGGTACTGCCGTTTAACTGACGCCCGGCCCAGAAAGACAATTTCCATAGAGAAGTCAGATTTGGATAATTCCTAATAACACACTTTAGTCATCACCTTTGTGTTCAAAACATAAATTAAATTATTCAAATAATTGCTGCGAAGCAGATTATTTTTATTTATTTAATGACTCACAGTTAGGAGGATATTAACATTTTATATTCAACCAATGTTTGCCATGTTTTTGGATGACGTCATCGCTGCTCCCTGAGTACACATGTGAAGTTGGCATGTATACACCGGCTGCAACCTGGATGAGACTGTAACGTTCTTTGCTTCACGGAAACATGGCTCACTGGAGAGACGCTATCCGAGGCGGTGCAGCCAACGGGTTTCTCCACGCATCGCGCCGACAGAAACAAACATCTTTCTGGTAAGAAGAGGGGCGGGGGCGTATGCCTTATGGCTAACGTGACATGGTGTGATGAAAGAAACATACAGGAACTCAAATCCTTCTGTTCACCTGATTTAGAATTCCTCACAATCAAATGTAGACCGCATTATCTACCAAGAGAACTCTCTTAGATTATAATCACAGCTGTATATATCCCCCCCCAAGCAGACACATCGATGGCTCTGAACGAACTTTATTTAACTCTTTGCAAACTGGAAACGATTTATCCGGAGGCTGCATTCATTGTAGCTGGGGATTTTAACAAGGCTAATCTGAAAACAAGACTCCCTAAATTTTATCAGCATATCGATTGCGCAACCAGGGGTGGAAAGACCTTGGATCATTGTTACTCTAACTTCCGCGACGCATATAAGGCCCTGCCCTGCCCCCCTTTCGGAAAAGCTGACCACGACTCCATTTTGTTGATCCCTGCCTACAGACAGAAACTAAAACAAGAGGCTCCCACGCTGAGATCTGTCCAACGCTGGTCCGACCAAGCTGACTCCACACTCCAAGACTGCTTCCATCAAGTGGACTGGGAGATGTTTCGTATTGCGTCAGATAACAATATTGACGAATACGCTGATTCGGTGTGCGAGTTCATTAGAACGTGCGTTGAAGATGTCGTTCCCATAGCAACGATTAAAACATTCCCTAACCAGAAACTGTGGATTGATGGCAGCATTCACGTGAAACTGAAAGCGTGAACCACTGCTTTTAATCAGGGCAAGGTGTCTGGGAACATGACCGAATACAAACAGTGCAGCTATTCCCTCCGCAAGGCTATCAAACAAGCTAAGCGTCAGTACAGAGACAAAGTAGAATCTCAATTCAACGGCTCAGACACAAGAGGCATGTGGCAGGGTCTACAGTCAATCACGGACTACAGGAAGAAATCCAGTCCAGTCACGGACCAGGATGTCTTGCTCCCAGGCAGACTAAATCACTTTTTTGCCCGCTTTGAGGACAATACAGTGCCACTGACACGGCCTGCAACGAAAACATGCGGTCTCTCCTTCACTGCAGCCGAGGTGAGTAAGACATTTAAACGTGTTAACCCTCGCAAGGCTGCAGGCCCAGACGGCATCCCCAGCCGCGCCCTCAGAGCATTGGCGCAGACCAGCTGGCCGGTGTGTTTACGGACATATTCAATCAATCCCTATACCAGTCTGCTGCTCCCACATGCTTCAAGAGGGCCACCATTGTTCCTGTCCCAAGCTAAGGTAACTGAGCTAAACGACTACCGCCCCGTAGCACTCACTTCCGTCATCATGAAGTGCTTTGAGAGACTAGTCAAGGACCATATCACCTCCACCCTACCTGACACCCTAGACCCACTCCAATTTGCTTACCGCCCAAATAGGTCCACAGACGATGCAATCTCAACCACACTGCACACTGCCCTAACCCATCTGGACAAGAGGAATACCTATGTGAGAATGCTGTTCATTGACTACAGCTCGGCATTCAACACCATAGTACCCTCCAAGCTCGTCATCAAGCTCGAGACCCTGGGTCTCGACCCCGCCCTATGCAACTGGGTACTGGACTTCCTGACGGGCCGCCCCCAGGTGGTGAGGGTAGGCAACAACATCTCCTCCCCGCTGATCCTCAACACTCGGGCCCCACAACGGTGCGTTCTGAGCCCTCTCCTGTACTCCCTGTTCACCCACGACTGCGTGGCCACGCACGCCTCCAACTCAATCATCAAGTTTGCGGACGACACAACAGTGGTAGGCTTGATTACCAACAACGACGAGACGGCCTACAGGGAGGAGGTGAGGGCCCCCGGAGTGTGGTGTCAGGAAAATAAATAACCTCACACTCAACGTCAACAAAACTAAGGAGATGATTGTGGACTTCAGGAAACAGCAGAGGGAACACCCCCCTATCCACATCGATGGGACAGTAGTGGAGAGGGTAGTAAGTTTTAAGGTCCTCGGCGTACACATCACAGACAAACTGAATTGGTCCACCCACCCACAACCGTAAGGCTCTCCAGAGGGTAGTGAGGTCTGCACAACGCATCACCGGGGGCAAACTACCTGCCCTCCAGGACACCTACACCACCCGATGTCACAGGAAGGCCATAAAGATCATCAAGGATAACAACCACCCGAGCCACTGCCTGTTCACCCCGCTATCATCCAGAAGGCGAGGTCAGTACAGGTGCATCAAAGCTGGGACCGAGAGACTGAAAAACAGCTTCTATCTCAAGGCCATCAGACTGTTAAACAGCCACCACTAACATTGAGTGGTTGCTGCCAACACACTGACACTGACTCAACTCCAGCCACTTTAATAATGGGAATTGATGGGAAATGATGTAAATATATCACTAGCCACTTTAAACAATGCTACCTTATATAATGTTACTTACCCTACATTATTAATCTCATATGCATACGTATATACTGTACTCTATATCATCGACTGTATCCTTATGTAATACATGTATCACTAGCCAATTTAACTATGCCACTTTGTTTACATACTCATTTCATATGTACATACTGTACTCGATACCATCTACTGTATCTTGCCTATGCTGCTCTGTACCATCACTCATTCATATATCCTTATGTACATATTCTTTATCCCCTTACACTGTGTATAAGACAGTGGTTTTGGAATTGTTAGTTAGATTACTTGTTGGTTATTACTGCATTGTCGGAACTATATTCTTTATCCCCTTACACTGTGTATAAGACAGTAGTTTTGGAATTGTTAGTTAGATTACTTGTTGGTTATTACTGCATTGTCGGAACTAGAAGCACAAGCATTTCGCTACACTCGCATTAACATCTGCTAACCATGTGTATGTGACAAATACAATTTGATTTGGATGTAGACAGTCCATGAATGGTGTATGCGAGTGTGAGTAGATCACCTTAAACAATGGTCAGACATCTTGGACGCATTATTCAGTTATTTTTATACTGTACTTCAGTAGTTTACAGTGCTTCCTCTGAGACTTTTATTCCAAAGGCTGGTAGCCGCTTTGATTGATTTGTTATTTTCTATTGTGAAGAGTTTGTTTCCTACGGGATCTATTGATGGGTCGTTCGGCTCTTTTTTAAATTATATTTTTGGTTAAAGTCGGGAACCGAATTTCGTCGGTCAAATAGCCGTTCATTTGGCTCCCTGATTTGCATACCGCTAGTACTGCTTTCTGAGTTCAGAACAACGTTTTTCTGCAGATAAGTTACACAGTAAATATCTAAAGAAAGAATAAATGGTGGGGAGAGCACCTCAATCTCGTCCACGCTGATTCTTTTTTTGTGTGTGCGTTTCTGTATTATTATTTTATATTAATTTGGCCAGGTAAAAATGTATTTGTATTTTTTCACGATCTGACATCATGGTAGCCCACCTTCTGTGTTTAACATTGGAGATTTGCAATTTTGTTCATGGTTCTAGGTCGATTTTGAACTAAGTCCCTGCTCTTTAATGTGAACTAACCAAATGAGCCGGCTCACAGAAAATACTCGAAAGGCTCATCCCTAACGAACTCGAGCGGGAAATACATCTTATTTTAGCTGCATTCACCATACAGTGTTAGAAGGCATCGAAACCGCTGCATGGTGTCATGTAAAAAGTTACAACATGTCGTCACGATCAGAACGCCTCGGAACTAATATCACGCTGGGAAGATTTTTAGCACGGACCTTTTTAACATGACACAGGCGACGGTCGATTGACTGATCTACAAATCACCTTGCATCAAATAACAGCTCATTATTTGTTGATCAGTCAGACAAATTACCCATGATACATTGCGGTTTTGATCCTGGCACACGGCTGTTGCATTCATACAGCGTCCAGCTACGGTGCGCAGATCACAGGTAGGTAAAGCCTGCGTAGGTTGCTTCATCGAAACGGTATTGTTTATTATTATTATTTTTTAAATTAATGGTGGCTTCTTGTCAACCTCTGGGAATCAATAAACAACCGATGTTGTTTGTTTAGCTCAACAAACGGCCTGGACATCGCAAGGTTAGCTGGCTTGCTAACTAACGTGTTAAATTGAGATTGCTAACGTTAGCTAGCTAATGAACGTGTGCTAGTAGCCTACTACGGAGTCTTTAGCTTGTTGGCGTATAAAACCAGCTTGATAAAACACATTTGTATCTTATGTATTGTGCCTTTCCAACAGAGCTAGATGGTAACACACTGACAAACGCCATGGAGTCAGTCAACAACAACAGTCAGATAGCCAGTTCAGTCAACAACAGCAGCCAGATCAGTCAACAACAGCAGCCAGATCAGTCAACAACAGCAGCCAGATCAGTCAACAGCAGCAGCCAGATCAGTCAACAGCAGCAGCCAGATCAGTCAACAACAGCAGCCAGTTCAGTCAACAGCAGCAGCCAGATCAGTCAACAACAAGTCAGATAGCCAGATCAGTCAACAACAACTCAGATAGCCAGATCAGTCAACAACAAGTCAGATAGCCAGATCAGTCAACAACAAGTCAGGTAGCCAGATCAGTCAACAACAAGTCAGATAGCCAGATCACAGCCAAGTAAACATTGCATATCAAGTCACGGCGGATATGTCGATTAGCAGGCATACTATGTGCTGGTACTATAATTGTTCAAACTCCAACACAAGTTAACCTCGCAACCATGGCTCAGTACTTAGCAGTAGCTACAGACAATATCCTAACTGAAAGTGAAAGTAGGTCAACAATGGGCGCGACTGTAACTATCTTTAGTGTTTAATGAAGATGGTATTTTCCGGTCGTTGAGTTGAGTGCCTCAACGCTTGCTCTAAATCTAAACGCATCGCTCGCGTTACGGTTTTGGAAACAAGGAACATGTCGTTGATATTAGCGAGAACTAATAAAAACAAGGTTCAGTTATTGCAGCTTTTTACGGGGTTGGGGTTCCCACACGGCCATATTTTCATGTTACAGCGCTTGTTCACGGAAAACAGACGGTAATTAACATCTGCATCTCTGAACACGTGTGTAAGCGGAAGATGGATGCCACAAATGCGTTGTCACTGAAGTACCGTCTGCTGCAAATGTTAAAACCATGTACAGTAAATGTATTTTGCGTTTGTGAAATTATTTTTTGATACAATATGAAAGTAGAGGGCTTCATGAACCTTAAAGCAATTGAGAATTCATTCGTGTTTAGATGGCGTTTTTGGCTGCCAAAGGAGCCTAACTTTACTCCTTAATTGGGCTAGGGTCGACAATTTGATCAAACACATTTGCCCAGTTCAAAAAGGGCCTATGGTGTCATGTAACGTGGCAAAGTGTTTTCCCTACCAATCTAGCAGACTTTCAATAGGCTATGGACTAGTTAAATACAACAAAGTAGACACTGTGGGTCCTCCCTGGTATTCAAATCAATTTCCTTGTCCTCAAACCCTGCCCATTTTGGGTGGGGTGTCACTCTGTTTGGGTGGGGTGATCTGGCTGCTGCTGTTGACAGTGGGGGTCCCCCACATTTAATTTTCCTCGGCCAATAAGAAAAGTAACAAATGGCAAAATCACTAACCTATGCATAGGCTGTGTGTGAGTTTGGGGAAGCACATTTTCACCATAACAATGCACCTTTATAATAAAGCAGTCCATGCATCATTGTGTTTGCAGACCTATGTAAGATAGCCTACTATTCATACTGTGATGAGTAGATTGGATAGTCATGATTTAGACTAACGCTTTTGCAAAAAATACCGTTCAATGCATTGGTTTCAACTGCGGACTGGATTAAACTGTTTCCTTAAACGAGTCAGACGAGAAGGATATCCTGCTTTCACTGGAACAGGCCCAGATCCACACCTTTTGTGTGAAGAAAATACGCAGGAAAAGGGGCCACAGATGGGACAGCCTTCTGAGAATCCGTAGAGTAAGCTCGCACTGCCATCAGTTCTTCTTGCTAACGTGCAATCATTGGAAAATAAAGTTGATGCCCTATGATTAAGATTATCATACCAACGGGACATCAAAAATTGTAACGTCCTAACGGCTTATGTTTTACCGAGATGTGGCTGAACGACGATACGAACAATATAGAGCTAGCAGTATTTTCCATGCACCGGCAGAACAGAGACACTACCTCTGGTAAGATGAGGGGTGGGGGTGTGTGTCTATTTGTCATAACAGCCGGTGCGTGTTATATAATATTAAAGAACTCTTGACATACTGAGGTAGAGTACCATATGATAAGCTGTAGACCACACTATCTACCAAGTGCTCTCATCTATATTATTCGTAGTCGTCTATTTACCACCACAGAACGAAGCTGGCACTAAGACCGCTCTCAACCAACTCTATAAGGCCATAAGCAAAGAAGAAAATGCTCACCCAGAAGCGGCGTGTCTAGTGGCTGGGGACTTTTACCTGTTTGGGATAGGGGGCAGCATTTTCACATTTGGATGAAAAGCGTGCCCAGAGTAAAATGCCTGCTATTCATGCACCGTTGCAAATATATGCATATTATTAGTAGATGTGGGTAGAAAACACTGAAGTTTCTAAGACTGAATGATGTCTGTGAGTAAAACAGAACTCATATGGCAAGCGAAAACCTGAGAAAAATCAAACCAGGAATTGGGAAATCTGAGGTTTGTAGTTTTTCAACTAATTTCTATCAAAAATAGTGTCTATGGGGTCAAATTGCACTTCATATGGCTTCCACTAGATGTCAACAGTCTTTAGAACTTTGTTTGATGCTTCTACTGTGAAGAAGGGGGGAATGGGAGCTGAATGAGTCAGAGGTCTGCTTCACGGAAACATGGCTCACTGGAGAGACGCTATCCGAGGCGGTGCAGCCAGCGGGTTTCTCCACGCATTGCGCCGACAGAAACAAACATCTTTCTGGTAAGAAGAGGGGCGGGGGCGTATGCCTTATGACTAACGTGGCATGGTGTGATGAAAGAAACATACAGGAACTCAAATCCTTCTGTTCACCTGATTTAGAATTCCTCACAATCAAATGCAGACCGCATTATCTACCAAGAGAATTCTCTTCGATTATAATCACAGCCGTATATATCCCCCAAGCAGACACATCGATGGCTCTGAACGAACTTTATTTAACTCTCTGCAAACTGGAAACGATTTATCCGGAGGCTGCATTCATTGTAGCTGGGGATTTTAACAAGGCTAATCTGAAAACAAGACTCCCTAAATTTTATCAGCATATCGATTGCGCAACCAGGGGTGGAAAGACCTTGGATCATTGTTACTCTAACTTCCGCGACGCATATAAGGCCCTGCCCCGCCCCACTTTTGGAAAAGCTGACCACGACTCCATTTAGTTGATCCCTGCCTACAGACAGAAACTAAAACAAGAAGCTCCCACGCTGAGGTCTGTTCAACGCTGGTCTGACCAAGCTGACTCCACACTCCAAGACTGCTTCCATCACGTGGACTGGGAGATGTTTCGTATTGCGTCAGACAACAACATTGACGAATACGCTGATTCGGTGTGCGAGTTCATTAGAACGTGCGTTGAAGATGTCGTTCCCATAGCAACGATTAAAACATTCCCTAACCAGAAACCGTGGATTGATGGCAGCATTCGTGTGAAACTGAAAGCGCGAACCACTGCTTTTAATCAGGGCAAGGTGTCTGGTGACATGACTGAATACAAACAGTGCAGCTATTCCCTCCGCAAGGCCATTAAACAAGCTAAGCGTCAGTACAGAGACAAAGTAGAATCTCAATTCAACGGCTCAGACACAAGAGGCATGTGATTTGATTTGATTTGATTTGAGTGGCATGAGCTGGTCACGCGCGTTCACGAGAGAGTTAGCTTGTGTTCCATTGCATTTCTGAAGACAAAGGAAATCTGGTTGGAACATTATTGAAAATGTATGATAAAAACATCCTAAAGATTGATTCTATACATCGTTTGACATGTTTCTACGAACTGTAATATGACAGCTAGATCTACTGTCTCTATTATATAATGACCGACCAGCTAGATCTACTGTCTCTATAATATTATGAGAGACCAGGTAGATATACTGTCTCTATTATATTATGACAGACCAGCTAGATCTACTGTCTCTATTATATTATGACAGACCAGCTAGATCTACTGTCTCTGTTATATTATGACAGACCAGCTAGATCTACTGTCTCTGTTATATTATGACAGACCAGCTTGATCTACTGTCTCTGTTATATTATGACAGACCAGCTAGATCTACTGTCTCTGTTATATTATGACAGACCAGGTAGATATACTGTCTCTATTATATTATGACAGACCAGCTAGATCTACTGTCTCTATTATATTATGACAGACCAGCTAGATCTACTGTCTCTGTTATATTA
The DNA here is from genome assembly GCF_018296145.1 of Oncorhynchus tshawytscha. Lineage (NCBI taxonomy): Eukaryota > Metazoa > Chordata > Actinopteri > Salmoniformes > Salmonidae > Oncorhynchus > Oncorhynchus tshawytscha. The sequence continues at coordinate 1,017,903 of NC_056444.1, read as the reverse complement.
TGACAGACCAGCTAGATCTACTGTCTCTGTTATATTATGACAGACCAGCTAGATCTACTGTCTCTGCTATATTATGACAGACCAGCTAGATCTACTGTCTCTATTATATTATGACAGACCAGCTAGATCTACTGTCTCTGTTATATTATGACAGACCAGCTAGATCTACTGTCTCTGTTATATTATGACAGACCAGCTAGATCTACTGTCTCTGTTATATTATGACAGACCAGCTAGATCTACTGTCTCTGTTATATTATGACAGACCAGCTAGATCTACTGTCTCTGTTATATTATGACAGACCAGCTAGATCTACTGTCTCTGTTATATTATGACAGACCAGCTAGATCTACTGTCTCTGTTATATTATGACAGACCAGCTAGATCTACTGTCTCTGTTATATAATGACAGACCAGCTAGATCTACTGTCTCTATTATATAATGACAGACCAGCTAGATCTACTGTCTCAATTATTAGTAAAACTGATTTAAGTTTGCCCGCATTAAGGGATTGGCACCTTGCTTCATTGATATTTGACAGTGTAAGTACTATGCCCTGCATTAAAAATAATTACTGTGGATCAGGGTTGGTTGTTTGTTGTTTCCCATCATCACGTGAAAGATGCGTGATAAACGGCTGCCATGTCTTAACCTCTCTGGGATATGTGGGATGCTAGCACCTGGCCAAAAGCCAGTGAAAATGCAGAGCGCCAAATTCAAATAAATTACTATAAAAATCAAACATTCATGAAATCACACATGCGAGACACCAAATTAAAGCTGCACTTGTTGTGAATCTAGCCAACTTGTCAGATTTCAAAAATGCTTTTCGGCGAAAGCAAACAATGCTATTATCTGAGCATAGCACCATAGTAAACAGAGAGAGAGAGGCATATTTCAACCCTGCAGGCGTGACACAAAACGCAGAAATAAAAATATAATTCATGCCTTACCTTTGACGAGCTTCTTTTGTTGGCACTCCAATATGTCCCATAAACATCACAATTGGTCCTTTTGTTTGATTAATTCCGTCTATTTTATTTATTTTTTATTTCACCTTTATTTAACCAGGTAGGCTAGTTGAAAACAAGTTCTCATTTGCAACTGCGACCTGGCCAAGATAAAGCATAGCAGTGTGAACAGACAACACAGAGTTACACATGGAGTAAACAATTAACAAGTCAATAACACAGTAGAGAAAAAAAAAGGGGGAGTATATATACATTGTGTGCAAAAGGCATGAGGAGGTAGGCGAATAATTACAATTTTGCAGATTAATAACACTGGAGTGATAAATGATCAGATGGTCATGTACAGGTAGAGATATTGGTGTGCAAAAGAGCAGAAAAGTAAATAAATAAAAACAGTATGGGGATGAGGTAGGTAAAAATGGGTGGGCTATTTACCGATAGACTATGTACAGCTGCAGCGATCGGTTAACTGCTCAGATTGCAGATGTTTGAAGTTGGTGAGGGAGATAAAAGTCTCCAACTTCAGCGATTTTTGCAATTCGTTCCAGTCACAGGCAGCAGAGAACTGGAACGAAAGGCGGCCAAATAAGGTGTTGGCTAGGGGATGATCAGTGAGATACACCTGCTGGAGCGTGTGCTACGGATGGGTGTTGCCATCGTGACCAGTGACCTGAGATAAGGCGGAGCTTTACCTAGCATGGACTTGTAGATGACCTGGAGCCAGTGGGTCTGGCGACGAATATGTAGCGAGGGCCAGCCGACTAGAGCATACAAGTCGCAGTGGTGGGTGGTATAAGGTGCTTTAGTGACAAAACGGATGGCACTGTGATAAACTGCATCCAGTTTGCTGAGTAGAGTGTTGGAAGCAATTTTGTAGATGACATCGGCGAAGTCGAGGATCGGTAGGATAGTCATTTTTACTAGGGTAAGTTTGGCGGCGTGAGTGAAGGAGGCTTTGTTGCGGAATAGAAAGCCGATTCTTGATTTGATTTTCGATTGGAGATGTTTGATATGAGTCTGGAAGGAGAGTTTACAGTCTAGCCAGACACCTAGGTACTTATAGATGTCCACATATTCAAGGTCGGAACCATCCAGGGTGGTGATGCTGGTCAGGCGTGCGGGTGCAGGCAGCGAACGGTTGAAAAGCATGCATTTGGTTTTACTAGCGTTTAAGAGCAGTTGGAGGCCACGGAAGAAGTGTTGTATGGCATTGAAGCTCGTTTGGAGGTTAGATAGCACAGTGTCCAAGGACGGGCCGGAAGTATATAGAATGGTGTCGTCTGCGTAGAGGTGGATCAGGGAATCGCCCGCAGCAAGAGCAACATCATTGATATATACAGAGAAAAGAGTCGGCCCGAGGATTGAACCCTGTGGCACCCCCATAGAGACTGCCAGAGGACCGGACAGCATGCCCTCCGATTTGACACACTGAACTCTGTCTGCAAAGTAATTGGTGAACCAGGCAAGGCAGTCATCCGAAAAACCGAGGCTACTGAGTCTGCCGATAAGAATATGGTGATTGACAGAGTCGAAAGCCTTGGCAAGGTCGATGAAGACGGCTGCACAGTACTGTCTTTTATCGATGGCGGTTATGATATCGTTTAGTACCTTGAGCGTGGCTGAGGTGCACCCGTGACCGGCTCGGAAACCAGATTGTACAGCGGAGAAGGTACGGTGGGATTCGAGATGGTCAGTGACCTGTTTGTTGTATCCAAAATGTCCATTTTATTTGGCGCGTTTGATCCAGAAAAACACTGGTTCCAACTTGCGCAACGTGACTACAAAATATCTCAAAAGTTAACTGTAAACTTTGCCAAAACATTTCAAGCTACTTTTGTAATACAACTTTAGGTATTTTTTACGTAAATAATCGATAAAATTGAAGATGGGAGGATCTGTGTTCAATACAGGAAGAAAACAAACTGTAGCTAGCTTTCTGGTCACGCGCCTCTATCTAACAGTACACTTCAAATTACCCTCGTTCTGGATGGCTGTACTTCTTCATTACACAAAGGAAAAATCTTAACCAATTTCTAAAGACTGTTGACATCCAGTGGAAGCAGTAGGAACTGCAAGAAGATCCCTTACAAATTTGGATTCCCATTGAAAAGAGAGTGACCTCAAAAACAAAAACATCTGAATGGTTTGTCCTCTGGGTTTCACCTGCTACATAAGTTCTGTTATACTCACAGACATGATTCAAACAGTTTTAGAAACTTCAGAGTGTTTTCTATCCAAATCTACTAATAATATGCATATCTTATCTTCTGGGGATGAGTAGCAGGCAGTTGAATTTGGGCATGCTTTTCATCCAAAATTCTGAATGCTGCTCCCTATCCTAGAGAAGTTAACAAATGTATTAGATCTGCCATGTCGAATCCTTTCTACATGTAGCAAGCTAGTGACTTCAGCTAACCAGGTATTAAAAACCGGTACAGTCTCCTTATTCCAAAGGCTCAAAATTTTTATTTTTCCAATAAACATGCCATATTGTAATGTTTTCTGTTCTCAGTTGGTTAAAGTCGTTAGGTGCTGTGACCTTCCTAAAACAGCAGTATCCGGGGCTGGTATGAGGTTACAGCTGTATACTAATGAGAAACACTTATATAAATATCCTGCCAGAATGTGTGCAGTTTGGGGCATGACCAGAAGAGGTGACCCAGGGTACCCTCTGCAGATTTTCAGTAGAATGTGTGTAATTTGGTACAGGAATAGTGGAGTGTCATGACGTTGCCCTCTTTGGGTACAGCGAGCACCATCCCCCTCTCTCTGCACCACCCCTCTCTCTCTTTCCCCCTACACCAGACTCTGTTAGGCAGGTCATACATTCCTGGAGGAGATTCTTCCTCATGGCCAGACAGTCTAGAGAGAGAGTTTTCATAGAGCGAACAAAGTAACTTCTTCCACCTCACAGAACTTGTTGAACTGAACAATATTCATGTTTTGGAGAATGTATAAACGGTCGGTGAAGTAGCCAGCTACGAACTTGTCCGTTTGGTACAATTTTGTGAAACTCAGAGACAGTACAGCCACATTACCATAACCCTGTTTATACATGAGTCTCAGTTGTGAGGATCGCATCTAATTGTTGTATAAAAATGAATGAGTAAAGATTAATGAAAATATTTGTGAAATTATGTAATGTGATTTTAAACTGTTTAATGAAGGAAACTCCAATTCCCTTTGGAGTTTAACTAAATCATAGGTCCGCCCCATGAGCACAGACATTGATCTGGCGTCATAGTACAGCCCCTTTCTGCTCTTCTGAATATAAATTCCCAAGGTGGGGTTATCTGGAGACCATGCTTCTCTCAATTACAAGAGGGCTAAGGTTTCAGACGATTGCTGAATTCCTATCCATACCACGTGGTTAAACTCTGAGACTATCGAACCGACAGAATAAGAACAAATCCTTGATACTAATTACTAGTCTGCAGCTAGGAATTCGGTATCATTGAACATGAAGACCAACAACCGCTGAAACATCTATTCTATAACAACATTGCTGAATGTTACTCTGAACAATCCATTCTAACCACGGCAGAGAGCTGGAGGGCGGACAAACTCTCCAACAGAGATCACGACGACACACTGAGCATAAATATATATATTGATTGCAATTATTCCTGAATGATTGAGCGTTCAAAGGATTAGCATTCAATTGTTATAATTATCACGTGGTAGTGTCTTGTATCTCAGTCGACCCCCACTCCCCTTTTGTCCACCAAGCCGCGATACCGGTTTATCCCACCAGGGAACCTCCGCTATCATTTCCTTGTAACCAGATCTACTGTTTGGGAGCACACCAGATCTACTGTTTGTGTCGGGAGCACAAGTGAATATCTCGAAGGCAATCAGCCCAACAGTCATCAGTAATCACCATACCATGGTCTTCCTCCCAGGTCTCCTTCAAATGTTGTATGGATACAGAGTCATATGCTGTAAAGAGATCAAACTCTTGGAGCCAGGGGCGAGGTACATGAAAATATACAATTCGCGTGCAGGTGTAATTGCCTCAGTGGCACATAGTTTCGGAAGATGTCAAAGAAAGTTAGATGCGGGGAGATCGTACATTTCCCTCAACTGTGCAAATATGGCAAAAATATTATTGACGTAAAGGTCTGCCTATAGTAGTAATGCCCTTTCTCTCGCTCCCTCCCCCTTTTCTCGCTCGCTCTCACTCCCCCCTTCTCTCACTCTGCCTTGCAGGTGTCCCAGTCTGCTCTGTGGTCAGGATGGGGGTGAAGGAGCGTCCTCAGTGCTACTTTGATGTGGAGATCAACAGAGAACCAGGTAAGACGCGTCAACAACCACCCGGTGATGGCTCACTGCCAGACTAAGAAAATGCTGAGACAGGACTTTGCTGCTCTGACATTCTCATTCACGTTTTACATATAGCCTGGGCTAGGCTTGTTGCACTATTGAAAGCTGAGACCAGATTTCTTTTACCTAGTCGGCTCTGGGATTTCAACCAACAGTCTTTCGGTGACAGGCCCAACACTCTTATTTGAAATGCAACAGGATATTAAATCATAAAGCCAGAGCTTTAAATATCAACAGTAACTGTTTTATTGTGCTCCAGATTGGATGCGTGCCCTATTTACCGTTTTACTGTACAACCTACTGCATACAGTAACACTATATATACAGGGCGAGCTGGGTGGGTGTTTCCATACTCTGGGGAGCATGCTAGGCAGGTGTTGACATGATGTCCAGGGTGTTGACATGATGTCCAGGGTGTTGACATGATGTCCAGGGTGTTGACATGGTGTCCAGGGTGTTGACATGGTGTCCAGGGTGTTGACATGGTGTCCAGGGTGTTGACATGGTGTCCAGGGTGTTGACATGGTGTCCAGGGTGTTGACATGGTGTCCAGGGTGTTGACATGGTGTCCAGGGTGTTGACATGGTGTCCAGGGTGTTGACATGGTGTCCAGGGTGTTGACATGGTGTCCAGGGTGTTGACATGGTGTCCAGGGTGTTGACATGGTGTCCAGGGTGTTGACATGATGTCCAGGGTGTTGACATGGTGTTGACATGACGTCCAGGGTGTTGACATGACGTCCAGGGTGTTGACATGGCGTCCAGGGTGTTGACATGGCGTCCAGGGTGTTGACATGGCGTCCAGGGTGTTGACATGGCGTCCAGGGTGTTGACATGGTGTCCAGGGTGTTGACATGGTGTCCAGGGTGTTGACATGGTGTCCAGGGTGTTGACATGGTGTCCAGGGTGTTGACATGGTGTCCAGGGTGTTGACAGGGTGTCCAGGGTGTTGACATGGTGTTGACATTATGTCCAGGGTGTTGACATGGTGTCCAGGGTGTTGACATGGTGTCCAGGGTGTTGACATGGTGTCCAGGGTGTTGACATGGTGTCCAGGGTGTTGACATGGTGTCCAGGGTGTTGACATGGTGTCCAGGGTGTTGACATGGTGTCCAGGGTGTTGACATGGTGTCCAGGGTGTTGACATGGTGTCCAGGGTGTTGACATGGTGTCCAGGGTGTTGACATGGTGTCCAGGGTGTTGACATGATGTCCAGGGTGTTGACATGGTGTCCAGGGTGTTGACATGGTGTTGACATGACGTCCAGGGTGTTGACATGGTGTCCAGGGTGTTGACATGGTGTCCAGGGTGTTGACATGGTGTCCAGGGTGTTGACATGGTGTCCAGGGTGTTGACATGGTGTCCAGGGTGTTGACATGGTGTCCAGGGGGTTGACATGACGGCCAGGGGTTGACATGACGGCCAGGGGGTTGACATGACGGCCAGGGGGTTGACATGACGGCCAGGGGGTTGACATGACGGCCAGGGGGTTGACATGACGGCCAGGGGGTTGACATGACGGCCAGGGGTTGACATGACGGCCAGGGGTTGACATGACGGCCAGGGGGTTGACATGACGGCCAGGGGGTTGACATGACGGCCAGGGGTTGACATGACGGCCAGGGGGTTGACATGACGGCCAGGGGTTGACATGACGGCCAGGGGGTTGACATGACGGCCAGGGGGTTGACATGACGTCCAGGGTGTTGACATGGCGTCCAGGGTGTTGACAGTGTGTTGACATGGTGTCCAGGGTGTTGACATGATGACTCCTTGCTGTCCCCAGTCCACCTGGCCATGCTGCTGCTCCAGTTTCAACTTCCACCTGACTGTTCTGCCTTATTATTATTCGACCATGCTGGTCATTAATGAACATTTGAACATCTTGGCCATGTTCTGTTATAATCTCCACCCGGCACAGCCAGAAGAGGACTGGCCACCCCACATAGCCTGGTTCCTCTCTAGGTTTCTTCCTAGGTTTTGGCCTTTCTAGGGAGTTTTTCCTAGCCACCGTGCTTCTACACCTGCATTGCTTGCTGTTTGGGGTTTTAGGCTGGGTTTCTGTACAGCACTTTGAGATATCAGCTGATGTACGAAGGGCTATATAAATAAATTTGATTTGATTTGACATGATGTCCAGGGTGTTGACATGATGTCCAGGGTGTTGACATGATGTCCAGGGTGTTGACATGATGTCCAGGGTGTTGACATGGTGTCCAGGGTGTTGACAGTGTGTTGACATGGTGTCCAGGGTGTTGACATGATGTCAGGGTGTTGACATGGTGTCCAGGGTGTTGACAGTGTGTTGACATGGTGTCCAGGGTGTTGACAGTGTGTTGACATGGTGTCCGGGAAGTTGACATGATGTCCAGGGTGTTGACATGGTGTCCAGGGTGTTGACAGTGTGTTGACATGGTGTCCAGGGTGTTGACAGTGTGTTGACATGGTGTCCGGGGTGTTGACATGGTGTCCGGGGTTTGACATGGTGTCCAGGGTGTTGACAGTGTGTTGACATGGTGTCCAGGGTGTTGACAGTGTGTTGACATGGTGTCCAGGGTGTTGACATGATGCCCAGGGTGTTGACATGGTGTCCAGGGTGTTGACATGGTGTCCAGGGTGTTGACATGGTGTCCAGGGTGTTGACATGGTGTCCAGGGTGTTGACATGGTGTTGACATGGTGTCCAGGGTGTTGACATGATGCCCAGGGTGTTGACATGGTGTCCAGGGTGTTGACATGGTGTCCGGGGTGTTGACATGGTGTCCAGGGTGTTGACATGGTGTCCGGGGTGTTGACATGGTGTCCGGGGTGTTGACAGTGTGTTGACATGGTGTCCAGGATGTTGACAGTATGTTGACATGGTGTCCAGGGTGTTGACATGATGCCCAGGGTGTTGACATGATGTCCAGGGTGGGTGTTGACATGGTGTCAGGGGGGTGTTGACATGGTGTCCGGGGTGTTGACATGGTGTCCGGGGTGTTGACATGGTGTCCAGGGTGTTGACATGGTGTCCAGGGTGTTGACAGTGTGTTGACATGGTGTCCAGGGTGTTGACAGTGTGTTGACAGTGTGTTGACATGGTGTCCAGGGTGTTGACATGATGCCCAGGGTGTTGACATGGTGTCCAGGGTGTTGACATGGTGTCCGGGGTGTTGACATGGTGTCCAGGGTGTTGACATGGTGTCCGGGGTGTTGACATGGTGTCCGGGGTGTTGACATGGTGTCCGGGGTGTTGACATGGTGTCGGGGTGTTGACATGGTGTCCGGGGTGTTGACATGGTGTCCGGGGTGTTGACATGGTGTCCGGGGTGTTGACATGGTGTCCGGGTGTTGACATGGTGTCCGGGGTGTTGACAGGGTGTCCGGGGTGTCCAGGGTGTTGACAGGGTGTCCAGGGTGTTGACATGGTGTCCAGGGTGTTGACATGGTGTCCAGGGTGTTGACATGGTGTTGACAGGGTGTCCAGTGTGTTGACATGCGGTCCAGGTTGTTGACATGGTGTCCGGGGTGTTGACATGGTGTCCGGGGTGTTGACATGGTGTCCGGGGTGTTGACATGGTGTCCGGGGTGTTGACATGGTGTCCGGGGTGTTGACATGGTGTCCGGGGTGTTGACATGGTGTCCGGGGTGTTGACAGGGTGTCCGGGGTCCAGGGTGTTGACAGGGTGTCCAGGGTGTTGACAGGGTGTCCAGGGTGTTGACATGGTGTCCAGGGTGTTGACATGGTGTCCAGGGTGTTGACATGGTGTTGACAGGGTGTCCAGTGTGTTGACATGCGGTCCAGGGTGTTGACATGATGTCCAGGGTGTTGACAGTGTGTTGACATGATGTCCAAGGTGTTGACATGGTGTGCAGGGTGTTGACATGGTGTCCAGGGTGTTGACATGGTGTCCAGGGTGTTGACATGGTGTCCAGGGTGTTGACATGGTGTCCAGGGTGTTGACATGGTGTCCAGGGTGTTGACAGGGTGTTGACATGATGCTGACATGGTGTCCAGGGTGTTGACATGGTGTCCAGGGTGTTGACAGGGTGTTGACATGGTGTCCAGGGTGTTGACAGGGTGTCCGGGGTGTCCAGGGTGTTGACAGGGTGTCCAGGGTGTTGACAGGGTGTCCAGGGTGTTGACATGGTGTCCAGGGTGTTGACATGGTGTCCAGGGTGTTGACATGATGTCCAGGGTGTTGACATGGTGTCCAGGGTGTTGACATGATGTGCAGGGTGTTGACATGGTGTCCAGGGTGTTGACATGGTGTCCAGGGTGTTGACATGGTGTTGACATGATGCCCAGGGTGTTGACATGATGTCCAGGGTGTTGACATGGTGTCCAGGGTGTATGGTGTCCAGGGTGTATGGTGTCCAGGGTGTATGGTGTCCAGGGTGTTGACATGGTGTCCAGTGTGTTGACATGGTGTCCAGTGTGTTGACATGGTGTCCAGGGTGTTGACATGGTGTCCAGGGTGTTGACATGGTGTCCAGGGTGTTGACATGGTGTTGACATGATGTCCAGGGTGTTGACATGATGTCCAGGGTGTTGACATGATGTCCAGGGTGTTGACATGGTGTCCAGGGTGTTGACATGGTGTCCAGGGTGTTGACATGGTGTCCAGGGTGTTGACATGGTGTCCAGGGTGTTGACATGATGTCCAGGGTGTTGACATGGTGTCCAGGGTGTATGGTGTCCAGGGTGTATGGTGTCCAGGGTGTATGGTGTCCAGGGTGTTGACATGGTGTCCAGTGTGTTGACATGGTGTCCAGTGTGTTGACATGGTGTCCAGGGTGTTGACATGGTGTCCAGGGTGTTGACATGGTGTCCAGGGTGTTGACATGGTGTTGACATGATGTCCAGGGTGTTGACATGATGTCCAGGGTGTTGACATGGTGTCCAGGGTGTTGACATGGTGTCCAGGGTGTTGACATGGTGTCCAGGGTGTTGACATGGTGTCCAGGGTGTTGACATGGTGTCCAGGGTGTTGACATGGTGTCCAGGGTGTTGACATGGTGTCCAGGGTGTTGACATGGTGTCCAGGGTGTTGACATGGTGTCCAGATTGTTGACATGGTGTCCAGGTTGTCGACATGGTGTCCAGGTTGTCGACTTGCGGTCCAGGGTGTCGACTTGCGGCCCAGGGTGTCGACTTGCGGCCCAAGGTGTCGACTTGCGGCCCAAGGTGTCGACTTGCGGCCCAAGGTGTCGACTTGCGGCCCAAGGTGTCGACTTGCGGCCCAAGGTGTCGACTTGCGGCCCAAGGTGTCGACTTGCGGCCCAAGGTGTCGACTTGCGGCCCATGGTGTCGACTTGCGGCCCAAGGTGTTGAGAATGGCAGTGACAACTAGGTCTGGGACCATACCAGTATTGCCATACTCGTTAGTATCATAGCAAAGAAACAAAACAGGAAGCGAATTGAACTGTTTTATAAAGCAGCCCCAATGGTAGAAACTAGCAGGTTGTCACCCAGAGTCAAATGTATTCATTTTCCAAGCTATAGTATATACAATATTTTACATACCACAGGTTTTACAGGACCAAAGAGGGGTTTTATGTATTCAGTTTTGCCATGGAAAAAATTGTGCGATACTGGTATCGTCCCAGCCCTAGTGATAACTGCGATGTTGAGATGATTGGTCAGGTGCCATACTGCCATTAGAAATATTTATTGGCCAGAGAGACCTGTCAGCCCAGGATATGTTTCAGATTGATTCCTCAGTCAGGCCTAACAGATTGTTCTGTCTTTTTCAGTTGGACGTATAGTCTATCAACTGTTCTCCGATGTCTGTCCCAAGACTAGCAAAAACTTCCTCAGTTTGTGCACTGGTGAGTATGGACCAGACACAGCAGGTCTGGATGTTTCATCCTGTCTATGTATCCCCCACAGAGCAGAGTTCCAACTCAGTATTACATGAAGCCGATCTTAACCTCCACGTATGAGATGTATTAAATGTACCTAGTCTATAATGAACATCCAGTTAGTCATTACTTCCAATACCATGAAGACGTCTCTCCTTGGAGGAAAAGCTGCTGCAGGATGTGGTGAAACATCACTGTACTGAGACAGTAACAGCTACAGTACCTCTCCCTGGAGGAAAAGCTGCTGCAGGATGTGGTGAAACATCACTGTACTGAGACAGTAACAGCTACAGTACCTCTCCCTGGAGGAAAAGCTGCTGCAGGATGTGGTGAAACATCACTGTACTGAGACAGTAACAGCGACAGTACCTCTCCCTGGAGGAAGAGCTGCTGCAGGATATGGTGAAAGTGCCACACAGTCTGACCCTATCTGAGATCGTGTTTCGGGATGAAGGCATACGAGTCTGAGTTACATGTAATAATGTATGTAATAGGCATGTGTATTTTTCACTTATGTACCAGGCATGGCGTGTACAATAGTGGTGTGAACGTTTATACAAAACAAAATCACCATTTTAGCCAGGACTCCTCTTTCCCATCTATACATTTACTCCTGTTTTAAAAGGGTGGTATTCCCTTTATAATGGGACTTGAGACACTTCACCTCCTTGTTAACTTGTAGATATTTGGCCCAGGTTTTCTTTTTCCCTGTTTGATTTTGGGAGCTTAATCTTCGTTGGCAGGTTTTAGTTAACATGAAACAAAGTATGCCCCTGGACTAATGAAGATGCCGTTTGCTTTCATCAAAACAATGTTTTTGTTCCATATTTCAGTGTGGAGCCTGCCTAAGTTTAGGGTGGGGGTTGGAGCCTGCCTAGGGAGGGGTGGGGGTTGGAGCCTGCCTAGGCAGGTTTAGGGAGGGAGAGGGGTTGGAGCCTGCCTAGGTTTAGGGAGGTTGGAGCCTGCCTAGGTTTAGGGAGGTTGGAGCCTGCCTAGGTTTAGGGAGGGAGAGGGGTTGGAGCCTGTCTAGGTTTAGGGAGATTGGAGCCTCAACTAGACATTTATTATTCCAAATCTGCAGCTCGTGGTTGGATATTTCCCTACTTTTTATTGTATATATTTTATTCAAGTTTGACAAAATTTACATCAATGTAGGTACAAAGATTTGACCATACCCCAACCGCCCTCCCACACCTCCACACAAGCCAACACATCCACCCAACCCCCCCAAGTCCGTTACCTACGTCCGCCCTACCTCAGTCCACCCACCTCGATTCCCTCCCACTCACCCCATATACCCACCCCACACCCTCCCTAAATGCCTTCCTAGAAAACAAAAATTATACATCTATATCACAACAAATAAACAAGATGGAGACAGAGTATTTAGGGGCCTGGTTGGGAAAAGTAGAAAAATACAATTTACATATGTATTGGAAGGACATAATACATTTCCTTGTCCAGTGAGAGAAAGAATGATTTACTAAGGAAGCACGAAATAAGTGATACTTATCAGTAGGTCCCATAGTAGAAGCAGAGGAGATTTTAAAACGCTGTCGAAACTGGTACCAGATCTTAAGTGTGGTGAGCACTACACGATTGCTAGTATTGCGAGAGTGGGGTGCTGGGGGAGAAGAGCAGAGTAAAGCAGGAATACAAGAGTGTGCCTTTATGTGGCACCATGGGGTATCTGGAGCATGTAACCAGAATTTCAGCAATTGCCACTTGGCTGCCCAGTAATAGTATAAAAATTTGGGTAGTGCCAGCCCTCCACTAAACAAAAGATCTATTGACTCTGGGTATCTTTCCTCTCCAGATAAATGTGGTAACAGCCTGATTGACTTAAAATAACACTTTGGTAAAAACAATAGGATAGATTGAAATAGATAAAGGAATTTGGGTAAACTGTTTTTACAGCATTACATTTTTTATTAGTTTTATTAGTTTTCATTTGCGCAAGAAGGGGAGCGAAATTTGCAGAAAAGGAGCGCATGTAATGAATGAGGTACGTTCACTCCAAGGTATTTGAAACCAGAGCGGCTGAAAGGACAAGTCTGTCTGCTGGATCTCTAGTGCTGCTGTATTGATTGGGAAGCACTGACTATTCTGGAGATTCATCTTGTAAACTGAGAAGGAGCCAAAGTTCTCCAGAATAGAAAGGGTGGAAGGTAAACCGGTTACAGTGTTATTTACATTGAGTAACAAATCATTTGCATACAATGATAACCTATGTTCAACTCCTTCCATTGTTACATCTTGGAAAGAGGAGGATGCCCGTAAAGCTACTGAACGGGGCTCAATGGCGGTGGTAAATAATAAAGGGGACAGTCTCTGCGTGTCCCACGTACCAGTGCAGAATAATCACAATGGTATAGACATTGGCCTGGAGAGGTGTATGCAAGAAATAGATTCATCAGCTAAATTTGTCCGTAAATCCATTTTTAAGAAGAGCAAATTTCCTTAAGGAGATTACCACCTCAGGGGAGTTGGAGAATTGTTTAGAATAAATCATTTTAAACAGCGTCCGAATATTAAAAAATGAATATCTGTCTTTTTATGAAGCCGGTTTGTTCTTGTGATATGAGTCTGGTTAGACTACTTTCAGACGCCTTCGCCAGCACCTTGACATCCACATTAAGGAGGCTTAGGGCCTAAATGAAGAACACGGTCTTTCCCCTTCATAAGGAGAAGCGCTATTGAAGCCTGTGTTAGGGTAGGTGGGAATGAGCCATGTTCAAGTGACTTGTTATACATAGATAAAAGCATATACTTTCTTAAAGAACTCAGTTGGAAACCCATCAGGCCCTGGAGGCTTGCTGCTCTGCATTGACTTGATAGACGGAATAATTTCTTCAAGACTGAGAGGAGAATCAAGGTAATTTGCAGTTTCAGCCTCAACTGTGGGAGTCTCCAGGTCACCCAAAAATATAGTCTTATTCAAATCAAATTTTATTTTTTCACATGCACCGAATACAACCGTGAAATGCTTACTTAGAAGTCCTAACCAACAATGCAGTTTAAAAAATAAGAAAAAGTAACAATTAAAGAGCAGCAGTAAAATAACAATAGCGAGGCCATATACAGGGGGTACCGGTACAGAGTCAATGTGCAGGAAACCGGTTAGTCGTGTTTATTGAGGTAATATGTATATGTAGGTAGTTATTAAAGTGACTATACATAGATAATAACAGAGTAGTAGTACCAGCAGCAGCAGTGTAAAAGAGGGGGGGGCAATGCAAATAGTCCAGGTAGCCATTTGATTAGATGTTCAGTAGTCTTATGGCTTGGGGGTAGAAGCTGTTTAGAAGCCTCTTGAACCTAGACGTGGCGCTCCGGTAGCGCTTGGCATGCAGTAGCAGAACGAACAGTCTATGACAAGGGTGGCTGGAGTCTTTGACAATTTTTAGGGCCTTCCTCTGACACTGCCTGGTATAGAGGTCCTGGATTGCAGGAAGTTTGGCCCCAGTGATGTACTGGGCCGTATGCACTACCCTCTGTAGTGTCTTGCGGTCGGAGGCCGAGCAGCCAGTCAGGATGCTCTCAATGGTGCAGCTGTAGAACCTTTTGAGGATCTGAGGACCCATGCCAAATCTTTTCAATCTCCTGAGGGGGAATAGGTTTTGTAGTGCCTTCTTCACGACTGTCTTGGTGTACTTGGACCATGTTTGCTTGTTGGTCATGTGGACACCAAGGAACTTGAAGCTCTCAACCTTCTCCACAACATCCCCGTTGATGAGAATGGGGACGTGCTTGGTCCTCCTGTTCCTGTAGTCCACAATTATCTCCTTTGTCTTGATCACGTTGAGGGAGAGGTTGCTGTCCTGGCACCACACGCCAGTTCTCTGACCGCCTCCCTGTAAGCTGTCTCGTCATTGTCGGGCCTACCACTGTTGTCATTGGCAAACTTAATGATGGCATGGTTTGGAATCTTGCCTGGCCGTGCAGTCATGGGTGAACAGGGAGTACAGGAGGGGACTGAGCACGCACCCCTGAGGGGCCCCCATATTGAGGATCAGTGTGGTGGATGTGTTGTTACCTACCCTTACCACCTGGGGGTGGCCCAGGGTCCTTAGGTTAGTGATGAACTTTGAGGGCATGCAAAGCTAAAGTGAAAGAATAGCAATCTCACATAGGTGTTCCTTTTGTCCAAGTGTGAAAGGGCAGTGTGAAGTGCAGTAGAGATTGCATCGTCTGTGGAGCTGTTGGGGTGGTATGCAAATTTGAGTGAGTCTTGTGTTTCTGGGATAATGTTGTTGTTGTGAGCCATGACCTGCCTTAATGGCTACCGATGTGAGTGCTACAGGATGGTAGTCATTTAGGCAGGTTACCATCGTGTTCTTGGGCCCAGGGACTATGGTGGTCTGCTTGAAACATGGTATTACAGACTAAGACAGGGAGAGGTTGAAAATGTCAGTGAAAACACTTGCAAGTTGGTCAGCGCATGCTCTGAGTACATGTCCTGGCAATCCGTCTCGCCCTGAGGCCTTGTGGATGTTGACCTGTTTAAAGGTCTTGCTCACATCGGCTGCGTGGTCACACAGTCGTCCGGAACAGCTCATGTTCTCATGCATGATTCAGTGTTACTTGCCTTTTTTTTTTACATGCTGGTGGACTTTTGTTAAAAAGGATTTAAGTTTCCCTGCATTAAAGTCCCCGGCCACTAGGAGTGCCGCCTCTGGAAGAGCGGTTTCTTGTTTGCTTATGGCGGTTTTCAGCTCATTGAGTATGGTCTTAGTGCCAGCATCGGTCTGTGATGGTATATAGACAGCCACAGTGGCAAGAAAAAGTATGTGAACCCTTTGGAATTACCTGGATTTCTGCATAAATTGGTAATAAAACTTGAACTGAACTTCATCCAAGTCTCAATAATAGACACACACAGTGTGCTTAAACTAAAAACACCCTAATTATTGTAGTTTTCTTGTCTATATTGAATACATTTAAACATTCACAGCATAGGTTTGAAAAAGTATGTGAACCCCTAGGCTAATGACTTCTCCAAAAGATAATTGGAGTCAGCTAACCTGGAGTCCAATCATTGAGATGAGATTGGAGATGTTGGTTAGAGTTGCCATGCCCTATACAAAACACTCAAAAAAATTGAGTTTTCTATTTACAAGAAGCATTGTCTGATGTGAACCATGCTTCAAACAAAAGATATCTCAGAAGACCTAAGATTAAGAATGGCTCACTTGCATAAAGTTAGAAAGGGTTACAAAAGTATCTCTAAAAGCCTTGATGTTCATCAGTCCACTGTAAAACATAGTGTCTATAAATGGAGAGAGTTCAGCACTGTTGCTACTCTGCAAGAGCACAGCACAGAATGCTCAGTGAGGTTATTAAGAAGAATCCTAGAGTGTCAACTAAAGACTTACAGAAATCTCTCGAACATGCTAACATCTCTGTTGATGAGTCTACGATACGTAAAACACTAAACAAGAATGGTGTTCATGGGAGGACACCGGAAGAAGCCACTGCTGTCCAAAAAAAACCATTGCTGCACGTCTGAAGTTTGTAAAAGAGCAACTGGATGTTCCACAGCGCTAGTGGCAAATATTCTGTGGACAGATGAAACTACAGTTGAGTTGTTTGGAAGGAACACACAACACTATGTGTGGAGAAAAAGGCACAGCACACGAACATCAAAACCTTATCTCAACTGTAAAGCATGGTGGAGGGAGCATCATGGTTTGGGTGTGCTTTGCTGCCTCAGGGCCTGAACAGCTTAGTATCATTGACGGAAAAATGAATTCCCAAGTTTATCAAGATAATGTAAGGCTATCTGTCCGCCAATTGAAGGTCAACAGAAGTTAGGTGATGCAACAGGACAGGACAACAACCCAAAACACAGAAGTAAATCAACAACAGAATGGCTTCAACAGAAGAAAATACACCTTCTGGAGTGGCCCAGTCCTGACCTCAACCCGATTGCGATGCAGTGACATTACCTCGAGAGCAGTTCACACCAGACATCACAAGAATTTTGCTGAACTGAAACAGCAAGAGGAATGGTCAAATTCCTCCTGACAGTTGTGCAGGTATGATCCTCAATTACAGAACACGTTTGGTTAAGGTTATTGCTTCCAAAGGAGGGTCAACCAGTTATTAAAATCAAGGTTTCACATACTTTTTCCAACCTGCACTGTGAATGTTTACACGGTGTGTTCAATAAAGACATGAAAAATGATAATTGTTTGTGTGTTATTAGTTTAAGCACACTGTGTGTGTCTATTGTTGTGACTTAGATGAAGGTCAGATCAAATTTTATGACCAATTTCTGCTAAGGGTTCACACACTTCTTCTTGCTACTGTACAAAAATACAGAAACTCTCTAGGTGTAGATAGTGTGGTCTACAGCTTATCATGAGATACTCTACCTCAGGCGAGCAAAACCTTAAGACTTCCTTAAATATCATGCACCAGCTGTTGTTTACAAAACACATAGTCCGCCACCCCTTGTCTTACCAGAGGCTGCTGTTTTATCCTGCCGATTATAGTGTAAAACCCAGCAGCTGTATGTTGTTCATGTTGTCGTTCAGCCACGGCTCGGTGAAACATTAGATTTGACAGTTTTTAATGTCCCGTTGGTAGATTAATCTTCCTCGTAGGTCATCGATTTTATTTTCCAATGATTGCATGTTTGCCAATAGAACAGATGGCAGTGGGGGTTTACTCGATCGCCTACGAATTCTCAGAATGCAGCCCGACCTCCTCCCCCTTTTTCTCCGTCTTCTCGTCACGCAAATGATGGGGATTTGGGCCTGTTCCCGGAAAGCAGTATATCCTTCATGTCGGACCCGTCGGATTTGTTAAAGTCAAAAGCTTCTACCAGTTTGTGGTGAGGAATCGCTGTTCTGATGTCCAGCAGTTATTTTTGGTCATAAGAAACGTTAGCAGCAACATTATGTAAAAAATATTTTTAAGTTACAACGCAAAAAAACGAACAAAATAACACTGTTGGTTAGGAGCACGTAAAATGTCTGCCACCCTCTCCGGCACCATTCTGTGGGAGTATCTGATGGAAATTGATGTATACAGGGAGGAATAGAAAGATTTGAAGGTGTCATTGATCTCCGTAGGGTCAGATATCAAGCTATGAAAGGAATCTTTCATTTGGGGAATCAGAAAGGAGGCAGCACTGCATTTTTAATTGGTGTGTGAGCACGACTTGCACTGTCGCTATGTTCACAGTAGGTACCACGTGAATGCTATAGTCACCGTTCTTCCTCTGTGGTGAACAAGAGATCGAATTCAGATTGTAAGTTCAAGCGTTGCTTATATAGCTCTGGGGATGGTGTCAGGGCATATTGAAGGTCTGAGTCAAGGATGGCTTTAGAGTTCTTCAAGTTTAGCTTTCCGAGTTTTGTTTAAATGAGAAGAATAAGAAATAATTTCTCCTCTAAAATAAGCCGTAAGTGATTCCCATAGGAGAGGTTGAGATTTGTCTGATTTGAAAAAAGAAAATGATCAATAGAAGTGGAGATAACATTACAAAAGTCTGCATCAGACAGGAGACGAGAATTGGATCTCCAGAGAGGAGAATGGGTTTGTCCTGATAGGGCTATGTCATAGGCTAAAGGTCCATGGTCAGAAATTACAGTGGGTAAATATTCAGGAGAGTTGACATTTGTAAGTAACTTATGATCAATGAAGAAATGGTCAATATGAGAAAAAGAATGGTGTACATGTGAAAAGAAAGAATACTCTCTTGCCTGGGGATTCTGAAATGTACAGGGATCTGTACACCCATTCTGAATCTAAAATCTGAGGACTTTGACATAGCAGAATGAGACATTGTTCAGGGGTTGGAGTGGTCTGAAGCAGGGCTAATAACACAATTCAGACCCCTGACAAATATCAAAAGATGGGTGTTCAGAGAAGGGATTTTCCCCCAGCAACCAATTGGCAAATTCAACATAAGAAATGGGAGCATATACATTAACCAATACTACAGGTGTTTGCCAAATGGTTCCAGTTGTGATTAAGTGTCTCCCACTGTCTGAAATAACATGAGTAGTAGAGAAATATATTATTTTATTAACCAAAAGTGCAACCCCTCTGGCTTTGAAGGTCTGAATGGAAAACCTGGCTAAACCTGGAGTTTTGTAGCCTTGAGTGATCTTTAATGCGTAAATGGGTCTCTTGTAAAAAATACCCCATATGCTTTTAGCTTTTTCAAATGAGAGAAGACCCTAGACCCCTTGGCAGGATTGTTCATTGTGAATTCCAAGATAAAAACTCAATAGGATTAGGCCTACCTATATTACTATTATTAGCATTGTTAGCCATCTAAAATATTGAAAAGAAAAAGGTGTGAAAACAGACCAAGCGTTTGCAAAGATAACAGAGAACTGATGAAAAGAAAACAAATAGGACCAAAAAAGGTCTCTCCCAAACCCAAAGTCTCCTTCCTCAGTGAATGGAGACAGCAGGTTGAAGTTTGCACAGCTTCGATGCATATAAACAGAACCTTCCTATTCTAACGCAGAGGGGCTCCATAGCACGAGTTGTGAAATACATTTGAAAAGGCTTTCACAAAATGGTGAAGTAAGTCAACAGATAACAAAGACAGAAAACCCCGTAACAGTAAAACGGAGCTGTCCTGACTCAGGGAGTCTTCAATCAGTGTCTGTACATTTTCGAATGATCAATAGGGTGTAATAAAGTGGTGAAAAGTCCTTCAGTAAGTATCAAGATGTAAAATAAAACAAAGCCTTGAATTGTAGCCATGCATTACTACCATCTAGCCAAATAAAAAGCACCTCCCAAACGTGAAGCTTAAATAACAACCACACAAGACAGTATTAGTCATATCAGAGTTCAATAACATTAGTGTTTCTGCCTGGTAGAAAAGGAATGGCAACAGGGGGGGGGCCCTGTCGTATAAGTCAAAACATGCCTTCGACTTAGGCTAGGCTATGCATGCTACCTCGCAAAAGAGTAGGTCATAGATCCAAGATAAGGCTCAGAAGTGACTGTTGAACCAATGTTGGGCGTCCTTGTGGGAGTCGAACCGTAGCTTCCCCCCGGCATGTTCAATGTGGAGACAAGCGGAGTGAGAATTTCACCTCTTTTTTTTTTCCTCATGAAGGTCGTGTTTCACATCGAGAAATGTAGATCTTTTCTTGGCGACACTCAAGCTAAGGTCAGGAAAGATGAACACCTTGCGACCGCAGAAGTTGGTCTCTGCTCTCTGGAGGATGCGCTCCTTGTCACAGTGAAAACGGACGATAAACACTCTAGGCTTGGAGTTGTGGTCTCCGCCCGCTGGGGAGGGGCCAATGTGGTGGGCTCTATCCAGCTTCGCGGGTGGTGGAATGATGGCCAGACCCAGCACCTCCACAAAGAATTCTGACATGAATTTAACCTAGTCCCCCCTTCACATTTCTCTGGGATACCAACAAAATGGCGAGATTGGGATTCCAGGTCATCGGTCTTGTCAATCAGATTTTGGTTTTCGGAGCTCAGACGGGTGACTGTTTTCTCAAGGGCTACTGTGCGGTAGCTGTTGTCACACAGGTCATGTTCAAAGACATCAATTCGGCAGGCCTTGTTCATCCGCAGCGGCTCAGACACCATCCAGGACGGTGGAGAAGGGAGCCAGAGCAGCATCGATGGCAGTTTGGAGCTGAGTGGCTAGTAGCTGTAGTTTCCAAGACAAGAACCGTATGGAGGTTCTGAAGATCAGTGGGGCGTGTGACCGCATGAGACTCTTAACGGTTGGACTGGAGTCGGCATCATTACCATTCACGTTTGCAACGTTACAGGTCTTCTGCTTCTCAGCTTCTTCTCCATTCACATGCTGAACCCGGAAACATATTTCCCTATTTTAATCATCCATTTTGAATTTGTGATAAAGCTGTCGGGATTTGGCAAGGAATGTACACTAAGTATGTGGACACCTGCTTTTCTCATTCCAAAAACACAGGCATTAATATGGAGTTGGTACCCCCTTTGCTGCTAAAACAACCTCTACTATTCTGGAAAGGCTTTCCACTAGATGTTGGAACATTACTGTGGGGACTTGCTTCCATTCAACCACGAGCATTATTGAGGTCGGCATTGATGTTGGGCGATTAAGTCTGGCTTAGAGCTGGGCGATATGGCCAAAAAATCATGTCTATTTTTTTTCAAACTTATGTGCGATTCTACAACTTGATTGGAGTCGACCTGTGGTAAATTCAATTGATTGGACATTATTTAGAAAGGCACACCTGTCTTTAAGGTCCCACAGTTGACCATGCATGTCAGAGCATAAACCAAGCCATTATGTTTGAATGAATTGTCTGTAGAGCTCCGAGACAGGATTGTGTCGAGGCACAGATCTGGTGAAGGGTACCAAAAATATCTGCAGCATTGAAGATCCCCAAGAACACAGTGGCCTCCATCAATCTTAAATGGAAGAAGTTTGGAACCACCAATACTTTTCCCAGCCAGAGTCCGGACTTCAACCTGATCGAGCATCTCTGGAGAGACCTGAAAATAGCTGTGCAGCAATATTAATAACACATTATATATGCAGGTGTGTGCCTTTCCAAATCATGTCCAATCAATTGAATGTATTAATTTATCACAGGTGGACTCCAAGTTGTAGAAATATCTCAAGGATGAACAATGGAAACAGGATGCACCTGAGCTCAATTTTGAGTCTCATAGCAAAGGGTCTGAATACCTTTTGAAATTATATATTTGCAAACATTTCTAAATACCTGTTTTCACTTATCATTAAGCTATTGTGTGTAGATTGATGAGGATTTAAAAAAAAAATGCATTCTAGAATTATGCCATGCCTTCCTCCTGGCTACTCCAACCTCGGCCAACAGCTCCGCCCCCCCCGCCCCGCGCAGCTACTCGCCCAAGCCTCTCCAGGTTCTCCTTTACCTAAATCCAGATAGCAGATGTTCTGAAAGAGCTGCAAAACCTGGACCCGTACAAATCAGCTGGGCTTGACAATCTGGACCCTCTATTTCTGAAATTATCTCCCGCCATTGTCGCAACCCCTATTACCAGCCTGTTCAACCTCTCTTTCATATCGTCTGAGATCCCCAAGGATTGGAAAGCTGCCGCAGTCATCCCCCTCTTCAAAGGGGGAGACACCCTGGACCCAAACTGTTACAGACCTATATCCATCCTGCCCTGCCTATCTAAGGTCTTTGAAAGCCAAGTTAACAAATAGATCACTGACCATCTCGAATCCCACAGTATCTTCTCCGCTGTGCGATCTGGTTTCCGAGCCGGTCACGGGTGCACCTCAGCCACGCTCAAGGTACTAAACGATATCATAACCGCCATCGATAAAAGACAGTACTGTGCAGCCGTCATCATCGACCTTGCCAAGGCTTTCGACTCTGTCAATCACCATATTCTTATCGGCAGACTCAGTAGCCTCGGTTTATCTAATGACTGCCTTGCCTGGTTCACCAACTACTTTGCAGACAGAGTTCAGTGTGTCAAATCGGAGGGCATGTTGTCCGGTCGTCTGGCAGTCTCTATGGGGGTGCCACAGGGTTCAATTCTCGGGCCGACTCTTTTCTCTGTATATATCAATGATGTTGCTCTTGCTGCGGGCGATTCCCTGATCCACCTCTACGCAGACGACACCATTCTGTATACTTCCGGCCCTTCCTTGGACACTGTGCTATCTAACCTCCAAACGAGCTTCAACGCCACACAACACTTCTTCCGTGGCCTCCAACTGCTCTTAAACGCTAGTAAAACCAAATGCATGCTTTTCAACCGTTCGCTGCCTGCACCCACACGCCCGACTAGCATCACCACCCTGGATGGTTCCAACCTTGAATATGTGGACATCTATAAGTACCTAGGTGTCTGGCTAGACTGCAAACTCTCCTTCCAGACTCATATCAAACATCTCCAATCTAAAATCAAATCTAGAGTCGGCTTTCTATTCCGCAACAAAGCCTCCTTCACTCACGCCGCCAAACTTACCCTCGTAAAACTGACTATCCTACTGATCCTCGACTTCGGCGATGTCATCTACAAAATAGCTTCCAATACTCTACTCAGCAAACTGGATGCAGTTTATCACAGTGCCATCCGTTTTGTTACTAAAGCACCTTATAACACCCACCACTGCGACCTGTATGCTCTAGTCGGCTGGCCCTCGCTACATATTCGTCGCCAGACCCACTGGCTCCAGGTCATCTACAAGTCCATGCTAGGTAAAGCTCCGCCTTATCTCAGTTCACTGGTCACGATGGCAACACCCACCCGTAGCACGCGCTCTAGCAGGTGTATCTCACTGATCATCCCTAAAGCCAACACCTCATTTGGCCGCCTTTCCTTCCAGTTCTCTGCTGCCTGTGACTGAAACGAATTGCAAAAATCGCTGAAGTTGGAGACTTTTATCTCCCTCACCAACTTCAAACATCTGCCCTCTGAGCAGCTAACCGATTGCTGCAGCTGTACATAGTCTAATCGGTAAATAGCCCACCCAATTTACCTACCTCATCCCCATACTGGTTATATTTATTTACTTTTCTGCTCTTTTGCACACCAGTATCTCTACCTGTACATGTCCATCTGATCATTTATCACTCCAGTGTTAATCTGCTAAATTGTAATTATTCGCCTACCTCCTCATGCCTTTTGCACACAATGTATATATACTCTTTTTTTTCTTTTTTCTTCTACTGTGTTATTATTGACTTGTTAATTGTTTACTCCATGTGTAACTCTGTGTTGTCTGTTCACACTGCTATGCTTTATCTTGGCCAGGTCGCAGTTGTAAATGAGAACTTGTTTTCAACTAGCCTACCTGGTTAAATAAAGGTGAAATAAAAAATAAAACAAATAAAATAAGGCTGTAATGTAACAATGTGTAAAAAGTCAAGGGTTCTGAATCCTTTACGAATGCACTGTGTGTTAAATGTAAAATAATATATATTTGTAATGTTTTTTTTTTTTACACATACACCGGAAATGTGTTGTTTTACAGGGTCAGCCATAAAAGTACGGCTCCCCTGGAGCAAATTAGAGTTAAGTGCCTTGCTCAAGGGCACAGACATATTTGTGACTTTTCTGTTAATGGTTCAATGCTCTAACCACTAGCCTACCTCCCGCCCTCAGTATGCGATACATTCTGGACTGTTGGAGTGGTTGTAAGTGTACTATAGGCTGGTTTATGACTGCCTTCAGATGGTGTTAATGAGCAAGTTAAACCACATGAGAGAGTTTCATAAACCTGATGACTGTACAGATAATAACAGGTTGCCTGGTGGCTGGAGACAGGATTTTGAAGCACAGTGGGTCTCTGTCTCTCTGGCAAGCTGTGGGAGGTGTTAGGATGGGAAATTAGACCCCTTCTCCTCTGCTCATATATAAAGGGAGGGTTGTGCTTTTGGACAGTTTCCCGACGCTCACACATTTCTCTCCAGTTCAAGTGGTGTTTACAGGGGTTTCGGTTTCCTTTAAATCCCAATAAGAGACACCGGGACAGGCTTCCAGAGAGAAAAAGCATGCTGACGGGGACATGTGTGGGAGGAGGTGATAGGGGAGGAAGGGGGCGAGGGTGATGTAGCCGGTCTCGGTTGTCTCCATGTCGGTCTGTCTTTGCCTGTGTATTTGTGTTGTATTTATTATGAATACCCATTAGTTCCTGCCAAGGCAGCAGCTACTCTTCCTGGGGTCCAGCAAAATGAAGGCAGTTTATACCATTTTAAAACATTACAATACATTCACATATCTACAACACACTGTGTGCCCTCAGGCCCCTACTCCACCACTACCACATATCTACAACACACTGTGTGCCCTCAGGCCCCTACTCCACCACTACCACATATCTACAACACACTGTGTGCCCTCAGGCCCCTACTCCACCACTACCACATATCTACAACACACTGTGTGCCCTCAGGCCCCTACTCCACCACTACCACATATCTACAACACACTGTGTGCCTTCAGGCCCCTACTCCACCACTACCTCATATCTACAACACACTGTGTGCCCTCAGGCCCCTACTCCACCACTACCTCATATCTACAACACACTGTGTGCCCTCAGGCCCCTACTCCACCACTACCTCATATCTACAACACACTGTGTGCCCTCAGGCCCCTACTCCACCACTACCTCATATCTACAACACACTGTGTGCCCTCAGGCCCCTACTCCACCACTACCTCATATCTACAACACACTGTGTGCCTTCAGGCCCCTACTCCACCACTACCACATATCTACAACACACTGTGTGCCCTCAGGCCCCTACTCCACCACTACCACATATCTACAACACACTGTGTGCCCTCAGGCCCCTACTCCACCACTACCACATATCTACAACACACTGTGTGCCCTCAGGCCCCTAGTCCACCACTACCACATATCTACAACACACTGTGTGCCTTCAGGCCCCTACTCCACCACTACCACATATCTACAACACACTGTGTGTCCTCAGGCCCCTACTCCACCACTACCACATATCTACAACACACTGTGTGCCCTCAGGCCCCTACTCCACCACTACCATATATCTACAACACACTGTGTGCCCTCAGGCCCCTACTCCACCACTACCTCATATCTACAACACACTGTGTGCCCTCAGGCCCCTACTCCACCACTACCACATATCTACAACACACTGTGTGCCCTCAGGTCCCTACTCCACCACTACCACATATCTACAACACACTGTGCCCTCAGGCCCCTACTCCACCACTACCTCATATCTACAACACACTGTGTGCCCTCAGGCCCCTACTCCACCACTACCTCATATCTACAACACACTGTGTGCCCTCAGGCCCCTACTCCACCACTACCACATATCTACAACACACTGTGCCCTCAGGCCCCTACTCCACCACTACCACATATCTACAACACAATGTGTGCCTTCAGGCCCCTACTCCACCACTACCACATATCTACAACACACTGTGTGCCCTCAGGCCCCTACTCCACCACTACCACATATCTACAACACACTGTGTGCCCTCAGGCCCCTACTCCGCCACTACCACATATCTACAACACACTGTGTGCCCTCAGGCCCCTACTCCACCACTACCACATATCTACAACACACTGTGTGCCCTCAGGCCCCTACTCCACCACTACCACATATCTACAACACACTGTGTGCCCTCAGGCCCCTACTCCACCACTACCACATATCTACAAGACACTGTGTGCCTTCAGGCCCCTACTCCACCACTACCATATATCTACAACACACTGTGTGCCTTCAGGCCCCTACTCCACCACTACCACATATCTACAACACACTGTGTGTCCTCAGGCCCCTACTCCACCACTACCACATATCTACAACACACTGTGTGCCCTCAGGCCCCTACTCCACCACTACCATATATCTACAACACACTGTGTGCCCTCAGGCCCCTACTCCACCACTACCTCATATCTACAACACACTGTGTGCCCTCAGGCCCCTACTCCACCACTACCTCATATCTACAGCACACTGTGTGCCTTCAGGCCCCTACTCCACCACTACCTCATATCTACAACACACTGTGTGCCCTCAGGCCCCTACTCCACCACTACCACATATCTACAACACACTGTGTGCCCTCAGGCCCCTACTCCACCACTACCACATATCTACAACACACTGTGTGCCCTCAGGCCCCTACTCCACCACTACCACATATCTACAACACACTGTGTGCCCTCAGGCCCCTACTCCACCACTACCACATATCTACAACACACTGTGCCCTCAGGCCCCTACTCCACCACTACCTCATATCTACAACACACTGTGTGCCTTCAGGCCCCTACTCCACCACTACCACATATCTACAACACACTGTGTGCCCTCAGGCCCCTACTCCACCACTACCTCATATCTACAACACACTGTGTGCCTTCAGGCCCCTACTCCACCACTACCTCATATCTACAACACACTGTGTGCCCTCAGGCCCCTAGTCCACCACTACCATATATCTACAACACACTGTGTGCCCTCAGGCCCCTACTCCACCACTACCTCATATCTACAACACACTGTGTGCCCTCAGGCCCCTACTCCACCACTAACACACATCTACAACACACTGTGTGCCCTCAGGCCCCTACTCCACCACTACCTCATATCTACAACACACTGTGTGCCCTCAGGCCCCTACTCCACCACTACCACATCTACAACACACTGTGTGCCCTCAGGCCCCTACTCCACCACTACCACATATCTACAACACACTGTGTGCCCTCAGGCCCCTACTCCACCACTACCACATATCTACAACACACTGTGTGCCCTCAGGCCCCTACTCCACCACTACCACATATCTACAACACACTGTGTGCCCTCAGGCCCCTACTCCACCACTACCACATATCTACAACACACTGTGTGCCTTCAGGCCCCTACTCCACCACTACCACATATCTACAACACACTGTGCCCTCAGGCCCCTACTCCACCACTACCACATATCTACAACACACTGTGTGCCCTCAGGCCCCTACTCCACCACTACCACATATCTACAACACACTGTGCCCTCAGGCCCCTACTCCACCACTACCACACATCTACAGTACTAAATCCATGTGTATGTATGTGTCTGCCAATGTTTGTGTTGCTTCACAGTCCCCGCTGTTCCATAAGGTGTTTTTTTTTTTTAATCTGTTTTTTAAAATCTAATTTTACTGCTTGCATCAGTTACCTGATGTGGAATAGAGTTCCATGGAGTAATGGCTCTATGTAGTACTGAGCCCCTCACATATTTTGTTCTGGACTTGGACTGTGAAGATATGTCTTGTGGGGCATACATGGGTATCTGAGCTGTGTGCCAGTAGTTTAGACGGACAGCTCAGTGCATTCAACATGTCAATACTTCTCACAAATACAAGTAGTGATGAAGTCCATCTCTCCTCCACTTTGAACCAGGAGAGATTGACATGCATATTATTAATATTAGCTCTCTGTACATCCAAGGGCCAGCCGTGCTGCCCTGTTTTGAGCCAATTTTAATTTTCCTACGTCCTTTTTTTGTCACCTGACCACACGACTGAACAGTAGTCCAGGTGCAACAAAACTAGGGCCTGTAGGACCTGCCTTGTTGATAGTGTTGTTAAGAAGGCAGAGTAGCGCTTTATTATAGACAGACTTCTCCACATCTTCGCTACTACTGCATCAATATCTTTTGACCATGAGTTTGCAATCTAGGGTTACTCCAAGCAGTTTAGTCATCTCAATTTCCACATTATTTATTACAAGATTTAGTTGAGGTTTAGGGTTTAGTGAGTGTTTTGTTCCAAATACAATGCTTTTAGTTTTATAAATATTTATGACTGACTTATTCCTTGCCACCCACTCTGAAACTAACTGCAGCTCTTTGTTGAGTGTTGCAGTCATTTCAGTCGCTGTAGTAGCTGACGTGGATATTGTTGAGTCATCTGCATACATAGACACAGTCAGTGGCATGTCGTTAGTAAAAATTGAGAAAGCAAGGGGCCTAAACACCTACCCTGGGGAATTCCTGATACTAAGTGGATTATATTAGTGAGGCTGCCGTTAAAGAACCCTCTGTGTTCTGTTAGAAAAGTACCTCTTTATCCACATTATAGCAGGGGGTGAAAAGCCATAACACACAAGTTTTTCCAGCAGCAGACAAAAACTGCACGGAAGTCTAGCAAGACCGCACCCACAATCATTTTGTCATCAATTTCTCTCAGCCAATCATCAGTCATTTGTGTAAGTGCTGTGCTTGTTAAGTGTCCTTCCCTATAAGCATGCTGAAATTCTGTTGTCAATTTGTTTACTGTGAAATATCATCATCTGGTCAAACACAATTTTTTCTAGAAGTTTGGTAACCGGCTGATTGGTCAGCTATTTGAGCCAGTAAAGGGGGCTTACTATTCTTGGGTAGCGGAATGACTAGCTTCCCTCCAGGCCTGAGGGCACACGCTCCATAGTCGGCTTAAATTGAAGATGTAGCAATATCGTCTGCTATTATCCTCAGTAATTTTCTATCCAGGTTGTCAGACCTCGGTGGCTTGTCATTGTTGATAGACAATACAATTTTCACCTCTTCCACACTGACTTTACGGAATTCAAAAGTACAATTTGTGTCTTTCATAATTTGGTCCGATGTACAGTGTCAGTGTTTGTTGCTGGCATGTCATCCCTAAGTTTGCTTATCTTGCCTTCTGATTCAATGAATGAAGGAGCCGAGTTAGCTTTTTTCCCCAAAATTTCATTTAAGGTGCCACAAAGCTTTTTATTATCATTCTTTACATAATTTATCTTTGTTTCAGAGTGTAGTTTCCTTTTAATTAGTTTAGTCACGTGATTTCATAATTTTCAGTACGTTTGCTAATGAGTTGAGCTGCCAGACTTAATTGCCATACCTTTTGCCTCATCCTTCGCAACCGTACAATTTTTCAATTCCTCATCAATCCAAGGGCATTTAACAGTTTTTACAGTCATTTTCTTAATGGGTGCATGCTTATTAGTAACTGGAATAAGGAATTTCATAAATGTGTCAAGTGCAGCGTCTGGTTGCTCCTCATTACACGCCACAGACCAGCAAATATTCTTTACATCATCAACATAGGAATCACTACAAAACGTATTGTATGACCTCTTACACACTATATCAGGCCCAGCCTTTGGAACTTTGGTTTTCCTAGATATGGCTATTTATATTGTGATCACTACATCCTATGTATTTGGTTATTGCTTTGTAGCAAATATCTGCAACATTAGTAAATATGTGACCAATACATGTTGATTTAATTCCTGTGCTGTTTGTAACTACCCTGGTAGGTTGACTGACAACATGATCCAGGTTGGAGTCACTGGTTACAGCTCAAAGTTTTTTCCTGAGTGGGCAGCTTGATGATTACCAGTCAATATTTAAATCACCCAGAAAATATACTTCTCTGTTGATATCACATACATTATCAAGCATTTCTCACACATTATCCAGATACTGACTGTTAGCACTTGGTGGTCTATAACAGCTTCCCACCAGAATGGGCTTTAGGTGAGGCAGATGAACCTGTAGCCATATTACTTCAACAGTATTTAATGTTAGATCGTCTCTAAGCTTTACAGGAATGTGGTTCTGAATATAAACAGCAACACCGCCCACGTTGGCATTTGTATTTTCTGTAGATGTTATAACCATGTATTGCTACCACTGTATCATCAAGGTATTATCTAAGTGAGTTTCAGAGATAGTCAGAATAGGAATGTCATCTGTTACAAGCAAGTTATTGACTTCATGGACCTTGTTTCTTAGGCTACATATGTTAATATGTGCTATTTTTTTAGCACTTTTCTGGGTTACTTGATTGTTTTTAATGCTTTACTGGGAAACATATCAGAGGAAGACTTACTCATTGTATTCAAATTTTATTTGTCACATACACATGGTTAGCAGATGTTAATGGTCACATACACATGGTTAGCAGATGTTAATGCGAGTGTAGCGAAATGCTTGTGCTTCTAGTTCCGACCATGCAGTAATAACCAACGAGTAGTCTAACCTAACAACTATCTTCTACACACAAGTGGAGCTGATAGTGCAGGGTGAGCTGCATAATGTGGTCTTCCTACTATTGCACACTGCCTCTGCGCTAACAGTGTAACTTTGGTTTATAGGCTCATGATTACTGTTTACAATAGCTGTAGGATAAACAGATGTATTCGGTGCAATTAGGGGTACATAAATTCAATTACTTACATTGTATTTGCCATTCCCCCTTCCTAAATATGAGTGATATTTAGGAAGGGGGATCGACATCCCCTCACATCCCAATCCATCTCTCTTCTCTCGAAGACAACTGTTAATTCTCGTAGATTTGAGTGTTCCTTCCATGTGTTATGTGCATTAGAGACTCCAACAAAAAAGTGACCTAGCCAGTGGTCACAGTTCTTCTCCCTGCATTCTCTTTTTTTATATATATTTTTTTATATAGCCCTTCGTACATCAGCTGATATCTCAAAGTGCTGTACAGAAAACCAGCCTAAACCCCCAATCATCAAGCAATGCAGGTGTAGAAGCACGGTGGCTAGGAAAAACTCCCTAGAAAGGCCAAAACCTAAGAAGAAACCTAGAGAGGAACCAGGCTATGAGGGGTGGCCAGTCCTCTTCTGGCTGTGCCGGGTGGAGATTATAACAGAACATGGCCAAGATGTTCATAAATGACCAGCATGGTCAAATAATGATAATCACAGTAGTTGTTGAGGGTGCTGCAAGTCAGCACCTCAGGAGTAAATGTCACGTCTCAATCCGGCCGCTCCCTTTACACACGTGCTGCGCATCCAATCTCCCATTAGGCCTACAGAAATGACTGCCTATAGAAACATCTGACTGACTTGATACACCAACAAAACTGTAGACAAGCTACGCTAGTATGTGGACACCCCTTCAGAATGAGTGGATTCGGCTATTTCAGCCACACCCGTTGCTGACCGGTGTATACAATTGAGCATACAGCAATTCAATCTCCATAGACAAACATTAGCAGTAGAATGGCCTTACTGAAGAGCTCAGTGACTTTCAACGTGGCACCGTCATAGGATGTCACCTTTCCAACAAGTCAGTTTAAATATCTGCCCTGCTAGAGTTGCCCCGGTCAACTTAAAGTGCTGTTATTGTGAAGTGAAAGCGTCTAGGAGCAACAACGGCTCAGCTGCGAAGTGGTAGGCCACACAAGCTCGGACCGCTGAGTGCTGAAGCGCGTAGTGTGTAAAAACTGACTGCCCTTGATTGCAACACTCACAACCGAGTTCCAAGTTGCCTTTTGATGCAACGTCAGTACAAGAATACTGTTTATTGACTACAGCTCAGCATTTAACACCATAGTACCCTCCAAGCTCATCATTAAGATCGAAGCCCTGGGTCTGAATCCCGCCCTGTGCAACTGGGTCTTGGACATTCTGACGGGTTTTCCCAGGTGGTGAAGGCAGGAAACATCAGCTCCACTCCGCTAATCCTCAACACTGGGGCCCCACAAGGGTGCGTGCTCAGCCCCCTCCTGTACTTCCTGTTCACCCATGACTGCGTGGCCAAGCACGTCTCCAGCTCAATCATCAAGTTTGCAGACGACACAACAGTAGTAGGCTTGATTACCAATGATGACGAAACAGCCTACAGGGAGGAGGTGAGGGCTCTGGTAGTGTGGCGCCTGGAAAACAACCTCACTCAACATTAACAAAACAAAGGACATAATCGTTGACTTCAGGAAGCAGCAGAGGGTGCACCCCCCTATCTACATTGACTGGACCGCAGTGGAGAAGGTGGAAAGCTTCAAGTTCCTTGGTGTACACATCACTGACAAACTGGAATGGACCACCCTCACACAGTGTGGTGAACAAGGCGCAACAGCGCTTCTTCAACCTCAGGAGGCTGAAGAAATTCGGCTTGTCTCCTAAGACCCTCACAAACTTTTACAGATGTACCATTGTGCGCATCCTATCGGGCTGTATCACCACTTGGTACGGCAATTTCACCGTCCGCCACCGCAAGGCACTCCAGAGGGTGGTGCGGTCTGCCCAAAGCATTACCAGGGGCAAACTGCCCGCCCTCCAGGACACCTACAGCACCCATTGTCAAATACTGCACAATTGAAACTTGCCCCCCAATCCTCCTTTCCCCAAAAGGACATGAGACGTGTTGGAAGTATAGAATATTGGAGTATAAATTGACTTCCTGTATTATGCTTAAACATTTATTCTATTCTACTGAGCCATTTACTTTATGTTCCTATGGTTATATTTTATTTTGTCTTATTGTGGAGAAGGAACCAGCAGGAAGCATTTGGTTGGATGTTGTATACCATGTGTATCCTGTACATACGACTATTACAACTTCAAACACATTCATTTAGTTCATTCTGTAACTGTGTGTTTACAGGTGAGAGAGGAACTGGGAAAAGCACAGGGAAAAAGCTGTGTTTTAAAGGCTCCACATTTCACAGAGTTGTAAAGAACTTCATGATACAGGGAGGAGACTTCACCGAGGGTAAACCTGCACAATATATTACATCTTCATAGGGTAAACCTACACAATATATTACATCTTCATAGGGTAAACCTGCACAATATATTACATCTTCATAGGGTAAACCTACACAATATATTACATCTTCATAGGGTAACCTGCACAATATATTACATCTTCATAGGGTAAACCTACACAATATATTACATCTTCATAGGGTAAACCTACACAATATATTACATCTTCATAGGGTAAACGTACACAATATATTGTGTAATATACATACAGTACCAGTCAAAAGTTTGGACACCTACTCATTCAAGGGTTTTTCTTTATTTGTACTATTTTCTACATTGTAGAATAATAGTGAAGACATCAAAACTATGAAATAACACATGGAATCATGTAGTAACCAACAAAGTGTTCAACAAAACAAACTATATTTGATATTTGAGATTCTTCAAAGTGGCCACCCTTTGCCTTGATGACAGCTTTGCACACTCTTGGCATTCTCTCAACCAGCTGAATGAGGAATGTTTTTCCAACAGTTCACACATATGCTGGGCAATTGTTGGCTGCTTTTCCTTCACTCTGTGGTCCAACTCATCCCAAACCATCTCAATTGGGTTGAGGTCGGGTGATTGTCGAGGCTAGGTCATCTAATGCAGCACTCATCACTCTTGGTCAAATAGCCCTTACACAGCATGGATGTGTGTTTTGGGTCATTGTCCTGTTGAGCCCAAACCAGACGGGATGGCGTATCGCTGCAGAGTGCTTTGGTAGCCATGCTGGTTAAGTTTGCCTTGAATTCAAAATAAATCACTGACAGTGTCGCCACCAGCAAAGCACCCACACACAATCACACTTTCTCCTTGCTTCAAGGTGGATTCACCTACTCTGCGTCTCACAAAGATACGGCAGTTGGAAGCAAAAATCTCACATTTGGACTCATCAAACCAAAGGACATATTTCCACCGGTCTAATGTCCATTGCTTGTGTTTCTTGGCCCAAGCAAGTCTCTTCTTATTATTGGTGTTCTTAAGTAGTGGTTTCTTTGCAGCAATTTGACCATGAAGGCCTGATCAACGCAGTCTCTTCTGAACAGTTGATGTTGAGATGTGTCTGTTACTTGAACTCTGTGAAGCATTTATTTGGGCTGCAATCTGAGGGGCTGAGGTGCAGTTAACTGTAATGAACTTATCCTCTGCAGCCAAGGTCCTTTCCTGTGGCAGTCCTCATGAGATACAGTTTCATCATAGGGCTTGATGGTTTTTGCGACTGCACTTGAAGTAACTTTCAAAGTTCTTGAAATTTTCTGTATTGGCTGACCTTCATGTCTTAAAGTAATGATGGACTGTCGTTTCTCTTTGCTTTTTTGAGCTGTTCTTGACATAATATGGACTTGGTCTTTTACCAAATACCCCCCTACCTTGTCACAGCACAACTGATTGTCTCAAATGCATTAAGGAGGAAAGAAATTCCACAAATGAACTTTTAAGAAGGCACACCTGTTAATTGAAATGCATTCCAGGTGACTACCCCTTACCTCTTGAAGCTGGTTGAGATAACGCCAAGAGTGTGCAAAGCTCTCATTGGTGCCAAAGGGTGGCTACTTTGAAGAATCTAAAATATATTTTGATTTGTTTAACACATTTTTTGGTTACCACATGATTCCTTATGTGTTATTTCATTGTTTTGATGTCTTCACTATTATTCTACAATGTAGAAAATTGTGAAAATAAAGAAAAACCCTTGAATGAGTAGGTGTTGTAAAATTGTTGACCAGTAGTGTGTTTGTGTGAAAGAAAAACATGTTTTTTTTGTCCATTAAAATAAGATCAAATTGATCAGAAATAGAGTGCAGACATTGTTAATGTTGTAAATGACTATTGTAGCTGGAAACGGCTGATTTTTTTTAATGGAATATCTACACAGGAGTACAGAGGCCCATTATCAGCAACCACCACTCCTGTGTTCCATGGCACGTTGTGTTAGCTAATCCAAGTTTATCATTTTAAAAGTCTAATTGATCATTAGAAGACCCTTTTGCAATTATGTTAGCACAACTAAAAACTGTTCTAATTAAAGAAGCAATAAATCTGGCCTCCTTTAGACTAGTTGAGTATCTGGAGCATTAGCATGTGTGGGTTCGATTACAGGCCCAAAATGGCCAGAAACGAAGACCTTTCTTCTGAAACTCTTCAGTCTACTCTTAATCTGAGAAATGAAGGCTATTCCATATGAGAAATTGACAAGAAACTGAAGATCTCGTACAACACGGTGTACTACTCCCTTCACAGAAAAGCGCAAATTGGCTCTAACCAGAATAGAAAGATGAGTGGGAGACCCCGGTGCACAACTGAGCAAGAGGACAAGTACATTAGTGTCTAGTTTGAGAAATAGATGCCTCACAAGTCCTCAAATTACATTTCATTAAATAGTACCCGCAAAGCACCAGTCAATAGTGAAGAGGCGACTCCGGGATGCTGGCCTTCTAGGCAAAGTTCTTCTGTCCAGTGTCTGTCTGTCTGTTATTTTGTCCATCTTATTCTTTTATTTTTATTGGCCAGTCTGAGATATGGCTTTTCTTTGCAACTCTGCCTAGAAGGCCAGCATCCCAGAGTCACCTCTTCACTGGGAGGAGTGATGGTTGCTGATAATGTGCATCTGTACGCCTATGTAGATATTCCATGAAAAAATCTGCCGTTTCCAGCTGCAATAGTCATTTACAACATTAACAATGTCTACACTGTATTTCTGATCAATTTGATGTTATTTTAATGGACAAAAAAATCTGCCTTTAAAAAAAAAGAAGACATTTCTTAAGTGACACCAAACTTTTGAACGGTAGTTTATAAATGTCTATCTATCTGATGCCCTAGTGATTTCCATACATTCTTACTGTTCTGTGTTGGAAACTGACTGTTTAATCTTCTTGCAGGCAATGGAAGAGGAGGGGAATCCATATATGGAGGCTACTTTGAAGGTAAGGAGTAGGATCTATTAATCGGATATAATACCGTAATCTCCCTTTGAATTCATATCTAAAAAATAATATGCTGCTGTGCACCTCTATCTTAGAGACTACGACTGCATGCCTGTAGTTGCATGGACAGACAGATAGGTAACTGGTGGTGAGCTGCCAGTTTTAAGTTGTGCTGTTAACTCTTTGTTGTATTGCCTTCCATCTAGTCAACGTATCTAGTAGTGAGCTTTGTGATTCAGCATGGAGACGCTAATCTATTTTCTTTATTTCAAGCTCCAATCTTCCTGCCTAAAATGTTCAACATATTCTTTTATTTATAGAGTGTGGTCTTTTGCAAAATGAGAAGGTAAGAGACTGTCCTCAGCTCAGTAACACAATGTCAACCTGTACCACTCCACCTCCCCCAGCTCAATACAAGATGTCTGCCTAGGTCAGTCAGCCAGCCAGCCAGTCAGTCAGCCAGCCTGTCAGTCAGCCAGCTAGCCCAGTGGTTCCCAAACCCACAACGAGGTTCCAGGTGTGTTGCGGGATTTGATATATACTGTATATATAGATAGTACCAGTCAAAAGTTTGGACACACCTACTCATTCCAGGGTTTTTCTTAATTGTACTATTTTCTACAATGTAGAATAATAGTGAAGACATTAAAACTATGAAGTAACACATAGAATCATGTGGTAACCAGAAAGTGTTAAACAAATCAAAATCTATTTTATATTTGAGATTCTTGAAAGTAGCCACCCTTTGCCTTGATGACAGCTTTGCACACACTTGGCATTCTCGCAACCAGCTTCTTGAGATAGTCACCTGGAATGCATTTCAATTAACAGATATGCCTTGTTAAAAGTTAATTTGTGGAATTTCTTTCCTCAACGCGTTTCAGCCAATCAGTGGTGTTATGACAAGGTAGGGGTGGTATACAGAAGGTGGCCCTATTTGGTAAAAGACCACGTCCATATTATGGCAAGAACAGCTCAAATAACCAAAGAGAAACGACAGTCCATCATTACTTTAACCTTTTTGGGATAGGGGGCAGCATTTTCACTTTTGGATGAATAGTGTGCCCAGAGTGAACTGCCTCCTACTCTGTCCCAGATGCTAATATATGCATATTATTATTAGTATTGGATATAAAACACTCTGAAGTTTCTAAAACTGTTTGAATGATGTCTGTGAGTATAACAGAACTCATGGCAGGCGAAAGCCTGAGAAACTACAAACCTCCTGGTTGGATTTTTCAAAGCTTGGCCTACCGAATACACAGTGTCTATGGGGTCAAGTTACACTCCCTATGGCTTCCACTAGATGTCAACCATCTTTAGAAACTTGTTTCAGCCTTCGGCTATAAAGGTGGGGGGAATGGGAGCTGAATGAGTCCTGGGTCAGGCAGAGTGTCTCAGGCTTGTGACGCGCGCGCCCGACAGAGTTGGCTCTCATTCCAGTGCTTTTCTTCAGACAATGAAATTCTCCGGTTGGAACCTTATTGATGATTTATGTTAAACATCCTAAAGTTTGATTCCATACATCGCTTGACATGTTTCTACGACCTGTAACGGAACTTTTCGAGTTTTTGTCTGGACGAAGTGCTCGCGCCTCATGAAGATGGATTACTGGGCTGAACACGCAAACAACAAGTGGCTATTTGGACATAAATTATGGACTTTATGGAACAAATCAGTCATTTATTGTCGAACTGGGATTCCTGGGAGTGCCTTCTGATGAAGATCATCAAAGGTGTAAGTGAATATTTATAATGTTATTTCTGTTCTGTTGACTCCAACATGGTGAATATTTCTTTGGCTGGATTGGGCTCTGAGTGCCATTCTCAGATTCTGCTTTTTCCGCAGTTTTTTTTTTAAATCTGACACCGCGGTTGCATTAAGGAGAAGTCTATCTTTAATTCTGTGAATAAAACTTGTATCTTTTATCAATGTTTATTATGAGTATTTCTGAAAACTCACCGGATGTTTTGGAAACAAAACATTACTGCGCATAACGCGCCAATGTAAACTGAGGTTTTTGGATATAAATATGCATATTATCGAACAAAACATTCATGTATTGTGTAACATGATGTCCTATGAGTGTCATCTGATAAAGATCGTCAAAGGTTAGTAATTAATTTTATCTATATTTCTGCTTTTTGTGACTCCTATCTTTGGCTATGACCTAACATAATCATATGTTGTGCTTTCGCTGTAAAGCCTTTTTGAAATCAGACACGATGGGTAGATTAACAAGAAGTTTATCTTTCATTTGCTGTATTGGACTTATTAATGTGTGAAAGTTACATATTTCAAAAAAATATTTTTGAATTTCGCGCACTGCCTTTTGAGTGGAATGTTGTCGAGGGGTTCCGCTAGCGGAACGCCTGCCCTAGAAAGATTTGAAGACATGAAGGTCAGTCAATTTGGAAAATTTCAAGAACTTTGAAAATGTATTCAAGTTCAGTCGCAAAAATCAAGTTCTATGATGAAACAGGCTCTCATGAGGATCGCCACAGGAAAGGAAGACCCAGAGTAACCTCTGCTGCAGAGATGAAAGATGGCGCCGAGACCATAGCTGATGTTTTACATTCTCCCAACCAAATGTGCACATTTTTTTGCTGCTTCCGTCTCTTATGACCGAATAGAACTTTTGGACATCAGAAAAATGATTACTCACCACGGACTGGAAGAAACTTTTTCTTTTAACAAGTCCGACGAGAAGGATATCCTGCTCTAACAGGAACAGGCACAGATCCACGCCTTTTTGGGTGAAGAAAAAACGCTGGGAAAGGGGACGCAGATCAGGGATCCTTCTGAGAATCCGGAGGCGAGCGAATAAACTCCAAATGCCTTCCATTCTTCTTGCTAATGTGCAATCGTTAGGGAAATAAATGACCTAATATTACGGTTATCCTACCAACGGGACATTAAAAACTGCAACATCTTATGTTTCTTCGTTCAGCCACGTGTCGGTGAAACGGACAATATAGAGCTGGCGGGATTTTCCATGCACCGGCAGAACAGAGACGCTACCTCTGGTAAGATGATGGGTGGGGGTGTGTATATTTTTGTCAATAACAGCTCGTGCGCGATGTCTAATATTAAAGAAGTCTCAAGGTATTGCTCGCCTGAGGTAGAGTACCTTAGTGTGGTCTACAGCTTATCATATCTACCAAGAGAGTTCTCATCTGTATTATCTGTAGCCATCTATTTACCACCAGAAAGTGAAGCTGGCACTAAGACCGCTCTCAACCAACTCTATAAGGCCATAAGCAAAGAAGAAAATGCTCACCCAGAAGCGGTGCTCCTAGTGGCCGGGGACTTCAATGCAGGCCAACTTAAATTAGTTTTACCAAATTTTTGTTAAAAAATATCCTAGACCACCTTTACTTCACACACAGAGATGCATACAAAGCTCTCCCCTGCCCTCCATAGCCCCTACATAGCCTGGAGGTGTGATGGGTCATTGTCCTGTTGAAAAACAAATGATAGTCCCACTAAGCCCAAACCAGATGGGATGGCGTATTGCTGCAGAATGCTTTGGTAGCCATGCTGGTTAAGTGTGCCTTGAATTCAAAATAAATCACAGACCGTGTCACCAGCAAAGCACCCCCTCACCATAACACCACCTCCTCCATGCTTCACGGTGGGAACCACACATGCAGAGATCATCCATTCACCTACTCTGTGTCTCACAAAGACAGCGGTTGGAACCAAACATCTCCAATGTGGACTCATCAGACCAAAGGACAGATTTCCACCGGTCTAATGTCCATTGCTCATGTTTCTTGGCCCAAGGAAGTCTCTTCTTCTTATTGGTGTCCTTTAGTAGAGGTTTCTTTGCAGCAATTCAACCATGAAGGCCTGATTTCAGTCTCCTCTGAACAGTTGATTTTGAGATGTGTATGTTACTTGAACTCTAGTATTTATTTGGTCTGCAATTTCTGAGGCTGGTAACTAATGAACTTTTCCTATGCAGCAGAGGTAACTCTGGGTCTTCCATTCCTGTGGCAGTCCTCATGAGAGCCAGTTTCATCATAGTGCTTGATGGTCTTTGCGACTGCACTTGAAGAAACTTTCAAAGTTCTTTAAATTTTCCAGATTGACTGACCTTCATGTCTTAAAGTAATGATGGACTGTCATTACTCTTTGCTTATTTGAGCTGTTCTTGCCATAATATGGACATTGTCTTTTAACAAATACCCCCCTACCTTGTCACAACACAACTGATTGGCTCAAACACATTAAATTCCACAAACAAGCTTTTAAGAAGGCACACCTGTTAATTGAAATGCGTTCTAGGTGAATACTACCCTGGCCGGTTCCCCTCTCTACACTGGGATTCTCTGCCTCTAACCCTATTACAGGGGCTGAGTCACTAGCTTACTGGTGCTCTTTCATGCCATCCCTAGGAGGGGTGCGTCACTTGAGTGGGTTGAGTCACTGACGTGATCTTCCTGTCTGGGTTAGCGCCCCCCCCCTTGGGTAATGCCGTGGGGGAGATCTTTGTGGGCTATACTTGGCCTTGTCTCAGGATGGTAAGTTGGTGGTTGAAGATATCCATCTAGTGGTGTGGGGGCTGTGCTTTGGCAGTGGGTGGGGTTATATCCTTCCTGTTTGGCCCTGTCCGGGGGTATCATCGGATGGGGCTACAGTGCCTCCCGACCCCCTCCTGTCTCAGCCTCCAGTATTTATGCTGCAGTAGTTTATGTGTCGGGGGGCAAGGGTCAGTTTGTTATATCTGGAGTATTTCTCCTGTCTTATCCGTGGTCCTGTGTGAATTTAAGTATGCTGTTTCTAATTATCTCTTTCTTTCTCTCTTTACTCCTGAGGTGCTGACCTGTTGCACCCTCGACAACCACTGTGATTATTATTATTTGACCCTGCTGGTCATCTATGAACACTTGAACATCTTGGCCATGTTCTGTTATAATCTCCACACGGCACAGCCAGAAGAGAACTGGCCACCCCTCATAGCCTGGTTCCTTTCTAGGTTTCTTTCTAGGTTCTGGCCTTTTCTATGGAGATTTTCCTAGCCACCGTGCTTCTACACCTGCATTGCTTGCTGTTTGGGGTTTTAGGCTGGGTTTCTGTACAGCACTTTGATATCAGCTGGTGTACGAAGGGCTTTATAAATTTGATTGATTTGATGAAGCTGGTTGAGAGAATGCCAAGAGTGTGCAGAGCTGTCATCAAGGCAAAGGGTGGCTATTTGAAGAATCTCAAATATATAATATATTTTGACTTGTTTAAACTTTTTTGGTTACTACATGTTATTTCATAGTTTTGATGTCTTCGCTATTATTCTACACTGTAGAAAATAGAGAAAAACCCTGGAATTGAGTCGGTGTTCTAAAACTCTTGATCGGGGAGTGTATTAATACTAAACCAATAATTACTATAGACCTATCAATGATAATGTATATTAATACTAAATCAATCATTACTATAGACCTATCAATGATAATGTATATTAATACTAAATCAATCATTACTATAGACCTGTCAATGATAATGTATATTAATACTAAATCAATAATTACTATAGGCCTATCAATGATAATGTATATTGATACTAAAACTATAATTTCTGTAGGTCTATGAATGTTAATGTATAATGATACTATACTGAACAAAAAAAATATAAACGCAACATGTAAGATTTACAGTTCATATGAGGAAATCAGTCAATTTAAATAAATTCATGAGGCCCTAATCTATGGATTCCACATGACTGGGAATACAGATATGCATCTGTTGGCCACAGATACCAAGAAATGGGCCTCACAATGGACCTTTCTGAACATTCATATTGCCGTCGATTTAAAATGCAATTGTGTTCATTGTCAGTAGCTTATACCTGCCCATACTATAACCCCACCGCCACCATGGGGCACTCTGCTGATGCCAATGTTGTGAACAAACCGCTCACCCACAAGATGCCAGACATGTGGTCTGCAGTTGTGAGGCCGGTTGGATGTACAAATTCTCTGAAACGATGTTGCTGCATATGGTAGAGAAATTAACATTGAATTCTCTGGCAACAGCTCTGGTGGTCATTCCTGCAGATTGCACGAACCGTCAACTTGAGACATCTGTGTTGTGTGGCCTTGTGTCCCCAGCACAAGGTGCATCTGTGTAATGATCATGCTGTTTTAATCAGTTTATTGATATGCCACCTGTCAGGTGGATGGATTATCTTGGCAAAGGAGAAATGCTCACTAACAGGGATGTAAACTAATTTGAGCACAGAATTTCAGAGAAATACGCTTTTTGTGCATATGGAATATTTCTAGGATCTTATTTCAGCCCTTGAAACAAACACATTACATGTTGTGTTTTATATTTTTGTTTAGTGTATGTCAATAATTACTCTTGGCCTATCAATGATGGCTATGGGCTAATACAATGAATTGGAACTATTTGGAACTAAATCTGTTGTCCATTAATAAATTGCTATTTTCTAGTAATTTACTTCAAATTTGCCATTAAAGCTTACCACATATTGATGAGAATATAAATGTTTGGGATCAAGTTTTTTTTACTACTTTGGTCTAAGTTAGGTTTTTCTGGTGGTTCCCGGGGAAATGGACACCTCCCCAGGTGTGTCCCACAGTTAATAAAATGTTTGGGAACCCCTGTGCTAGCCAGTCAGCAAGCCAGTTAGTCAGTCAACTAGCCAGCCAGTTGATGGTGTACTTCTCCGAGGGTTTCTACCTTTCAATTCCTGTTAGCTGTAGCCACTCAAGCCGTGTCACTGTTATTAGCTTTTCCAGGAAGGGTAGTGAGCAGGGCGGTGAG
Organism: Oncorhynchus tshawytscha; assembly: GCF_018296145.1. NCBI lineage: Eukaryota > Metazoa > Chordata > Actinopteri > Salmoniformes > Salmonidae > Oncorhynchus > Oncorhynchus tshawytscha. Next base: position 975,024 of record NC_056444.1, on the reverse strand, counting down.
CAGAGCGGTGGTAGGGGGCGGGGG